>NC_060266.1:4847500-5087435 GCF_021901455.1 Neodiprion lecontei
GCGTTACTTTGAAAAATTTACACCTTATGAATTGATACTTTCAATATCTTTTAACACGTGCTCTAAAATATTCGATTTTCCGAAATTGGAAACGAAAATGGGCTAATGGCCATATCGACGATAAGTGACTATCAAATTTCACGTAAACTAGAAATTCTGCTTATCGACGGAGTATGGGGAATTTTTTAAAAATAATTTCTTTCTACGTAATTCATCAATCCGACTCCATTTCCGACATGCGAGGACGAAATTCGATGTAGAATTTTCCGCTGTGCACGATGGTCAAATCATTTTTCATCCATCGATAGCGGTTTTTGAGAAAAAACCCAAAAAACGTCAAATTTTCTCGTATTCTCGAAACGCCGGCTTATGCGGCTCAAAAATGACTCGATGAAAATAATTTTTAATTCAGACAAATTTTGACTGGACTAAAACTAGTGGCGTATAAAAGTATCGATCACATTTTATCTTTTTAATTTTTGACAAATTAAATCTTGTTTACGTCAGTGCGCAAAATTTTTTTTCCTTCGTATCTGCCGCCTCTCGATATCGATTATAAATAATGTAAGCTCAAAATCAAATCGTATACTTAAAGCTATCACTCTTTAGGATTTATAGAATTTAAAGCGTCGGAGCTTTGATTTTTTTTTTTTTTTTTTTCTTACACGTAAACGTCACCGTGATCGTCGATCGGCCAATCAAACCGTCCAATCGTTCTTCTTCTGCGGCGTTTGCGTTAACCGAGTCGTTCCGGTTTGAATGCCTTTACTTTTCAGCACAAGATCGTTCTTCTGATAGTAATTAACGAGGGCGTCGATCGTTTCGAAAACAACTTCTCCATCTTTCCGTTCTCCGAGTGCGTATCTGTGAAAAATTGGTCATAAACTTCAAAGGGGGGCTTTTATCGCCGAAAAATCTATTCTCGGTTTCTCGCATTTTTTGATGGCCCGTATCAATATTGGCCCTAAAAAAATTTGTTCGCGGTCGAAGATCTTTGAATTTTACGTGTCTGCATACGGGCAATTCGATGTCACAAACAGTTTAAACTTTAATACATTGTTCTTCATTTTTCGTTTTTCAAACTTGTGCGCAAAATTTCTCCTACGGTATCTGACAGGATCATTTGAAATTTTTACACGCTGTTTTTTTCAAGTATTTTTCGCACATCGTCATAGAATTTTTCTTCACTTCTCACCTGGGAGTGAGACTTTGTAAATTTCATGTCGAAAAACGGCTCGTTTTTAGTAATGATTCTAAAAAATTATGTATTTTCTTTCGAAATGAAGCTATTGAAACAATCTTATGACGATTTGTCTGCATTTGCAAATAGATTGTGTCAAAAAAATCCGTATACCATACCACAAATATCAAGTGAGAAACCTTGCGAGCAGTGAATTTTCACCTTTCAACACTCTGTTAAAATTGCACTCTGAGCATCACCCTGGTACATTTAATTGAGAATATAATGAGACAAATTCACTCCGAAAGATGTAAGAATTGCATACTCAAATCCTCTGAAAAAATTTCAACTTTTCTTACTGCGTAAGAAACAAAAATTAACTTAACTTCCTGTAAATGCCCCCTCAAACTTCAGTCACTAATTACATGAAATTAAAAATTAAATGACGTCGTCGTCAGATAAAAATTTCTCTTCAGATATAAAAAAAAAAAAAAGAGAACAATAAGTAAATAAATTCTGAATCGTCGACGTTTTCAAATTATTTCTCTTTCTTCCTTGCTTTGTTTCTTATGAAAAAATATACTCACTGCCCGTCGAATCTCTTTCGTATCGCAATATTGTAGGGTCTGCCTATCGCCCAGAGCACAAGAGTGAAAGGTTGCTCGGCATTCGTGCTGGATGGCCTTACGAGAAAGCATCCTTCGAGCGTTGAATTTGTAGCAGCGGAGAATTCCCCCGCAGCTGCGAATGCTCGTGAAATTGTCCCGATCCGCGGTCCTTTAAAAAACAAACACGCGTTACTTTTCACGTAAATTACGGATGATTCAGAGTAGAAAAAAAAAAAAAATTCTCCCTTGTCTTTTTTTTTTTTTTTGTTTTTTTTCTCGTTCGTATATTTTTTTTTTTTTTTTTGGTTGAAAAACGACTTTGAATACTAATTTTAAATTTTTTCTTGTAACGAAACGCATTTTTTTTTATTTTGCTTTATACGGCAAGTGAAACGTGTAAAATTATTTGAGTGAATGAAAAAAAATTTCATTCCATTTCCTTAAATTCACGATTCATGAAACGAGGGGCTTATTTCTTATCACCTCCTCTGACAAGGGCTTCGGCTTGTTCTCTTCTGACGTTGTGGAACCACGGCCTTTCCGTGAACGGTTGAGTGCTGCTACTTCCGGGTACTTCTGCCGATCTATCAAGCCTGTTCCGGTTCGGCGGAGAGGGCAAAGGCCTGTTCGATAATTCGGAATTTGACGAATGATGGCTGTTCAGCCGTGGATAAGTCGACGAATTTCCTGGCGGTAATCGTTCTGGAAATAAAAACAAATCCACCCGTCAGTCAAACTAACGTTTAATATTCTATCTACTTCGACGAGAGAAATTTTTATTTCCGGTTACCGCTCAGTCCTTGAGCTATTTTCATTTTTTACCAAAATCGCAAAATACACTTCTAGGTAGAAAATGAAAATTGGTTTTTGTAGCCGTTACCGAAAACTCTATCATCCGTTGCTATTCTTTCTCATTACGATCGCTGTTGCTAGATTTTCTTGCAACCGTTGCGAATTAAAATCCTTCAAAAATACGAATATTTTTTTTTTTCCCCTACCGATGCTGATTCTTTTGTTGCCTGGATAAATTCCCTTTTTCCATTCTTACACCGATTGTGAGAGAACAGAAGAGAAGATTCTACTAAAAACTGCAGGAAAAGATTGACAGACGAGGTTTTTCGTTAAAATATACTTTGTTAAGTGCAGAATTTAGTCTAAAAACACACTGAGAAAAGAGTTTGATTGTTTTTAACAAAAACGTATATTTGGATATAGCGAAATAAATGATTTCTCGTTATTATTATTATTATTATCATCATCATCATCATCATCAAATTTTATTTGAGCCAAACAAATTTGTTAATAGTTGATAAATTGTACTTGATTGAAGTAAAATTTTAGTAATACTAAACAAAACCTTTATTTCGCAATATCCAAATGATATACAGGTTTGTGTAACAGTAAATGAATTCTTTTCTTGTTGTAGTACCAATCAAAATCTGCTGAATTGAATTCAAAAAAATACAGTCGACGCGTGTATTTTGCATTACAAAAAAAAAAAAAAAAAAAAACAAAAACTATGATATTTTGAGCAAAATTTACACCGATATTCTCTCCGTTCGGTAAATCGTTGAATTTTAAATTCGAATACAAACTTGCTAATTTTTCGCGAGCTTCAGTGAGCGCAGCGTTTGTCAGACATTCCGAGAGGCTTGCTTGCCGTCTCGCATCCGTGTTCAGAGAAACGGTTCTCTTGAGATCGCCGACCGACGCAGCCATCGATAAAAAAAGAAATCTCGCCTTCGAGCCGTTTTTCGCGATTTTGTCGAAAAAAAAGATAGAAAAAAAAAAAGATAAAATAAATAAACAACAGCTTATCTTCTCGGGATAAATCGCACTGCAAACGAATGTTGATCATTTCTAATTAATTCCATACTGCGTAATCGCACATCGGATATCAATAAAATATATCGACTCGTGAGGTGAAAAACAAAAAATGTTAAAATTGTAAGCAATAGCCTAGATGAGAATTTTAAACTTCAAAGTGTTTTCAAAGATGAGAAAAATTCATCAGCTTATTTATTAGTTTTTTTTTGTTTTTTTTTTTTTTTTCTAGACAACCGTTTTCCACAATTTCACCTTGACAATTGATTTTTTTTATTTTTATATTTTCAATGCTCAGTCGAATACCGATATTCGTTGATCGGAATTCATATCCGTGTAATCTTAGAAAATTGAATATTGGACGGCAAAAGATTGAACGAAAAATAAAAAATAAAAAATTGTGTCCCGGTGAAGTTTTGGGAAAAAATAGTTGAGTAAAGAAAACTAGTCGCAATGTCGGTGGAATGAGATCGATCGGAACCGATGAATTTTTCTCAATTTTAAAACGGTTTTAAATAAAAAAAAAAAAAAAATCACATCCAAGCTATTATGCTTGTAATTTTAAGTTTTATTTTTCGGTATATTTAAAGGACATTTTCTCAGCTCACCAGCAGACAAATCTCGTTATCGTACAACATGCGATTGTTGAGTATGAAATTAATTAAAAAAACTACCGATCAAAGCGTACAAACTACCTCGAGAGAAAAATGAAAAAAAAAAAGAAAGAAAACTTAAAAATTTATTTTTCTCGAACGCGTCCGGCTATCGATAAAAATTAAGATGCGACGATGAAACCGATCGGAGAAAGAAAAAACGATTCCAGTGTCAATCCGGCGAGCTCGAGACCGCGAACAAAACTGAGATGATATTTTGAAGCTCGTTTTAGAAACAAGCCTGCGGCTCTGACAACGCGTTGGTCTCTCTCTCTCTCTCTCTCACTCTCTCTCTCTCTCTCTCTCTGTCAATTTCACTTCTCAGCGTGGGGTTGAAAAACTCACGATGAGCGGTTAAGAATATACTTGAAAACATCCCCGGATTTTATTCTCAGACCTTGTTTCAAACATTTCAGTAAAATTTCAGTAACCGGTCCAGAGACGCGGAGCAAGTCGGTCGAGGTCCTGCAGTAATTTGAAAGAGATACGTAAAAACTGAGGCAGGATGATGAATTACCTGATGGGAAAACTGGATTGCAATGACAGGCAAGCATTACGCGCATGCATTAATTTTCAAATTAATTTAACCTAGTTTTTCACTCGTAACTTTCGGATTTTTATTCTTCGTCTCACTTTTGTGGCACAAAAGTGTTCCCCGAGGTGTTAAATACTGCGAAACAATTGTTCTGCGTGGGTTTTTTATTTTGATTTTTTTAAATCTTTACAACGAGTTATTCCAATTTGATCGTAACAAATTTTGTGAATTTTAATCGACTTTTGAAGAAAATTCTACTCCAGGCCGGAGAATTTTTAAGTTTTTGAATCGTAAATTAATCCAGGGTAGTGAAAAATATCAGAAAACTGCGGCATTGATCGGTTGAAAAAAAAAAAAAAAAAATTGAAAAGAAACTTTATGATAAGCGTTTTTAACCTAAAGCGGTGAGATTTTTTTTTTTCATTTATACGTTTTTCTATCGATCGATTCCAGTTTTTTCATGCTTTTCACTGGCCGTAGATTAATATTTCGTCCAAAAACGTTATCAACACTCCGCCGGGAAGAGAATTTCATTTCGACGGATCATTTAATTATCAAATAACATTTAACGCGTGAATTAGAAAAGCTCGTTTGTCCGATTTCAAGCACGCAAAACATTTTCCGAACATTTAAACCACAGGGAAGAATTTTTCAAAAAAAAAAACAAAAAAACAGGCAGTGCCAGAACTTTTGGGTTACTTTTTTACTTCAATTTAAACTTAAACGATCTTTCTTCATTTACCCAACTTTCGAATGCAAGTTAACAAAAAAATGTTTAATCACGGTTACTATAAACTCCTTTTAATTGTCTTCGTTTTTGAAATTCTGTCAACGATAAATATCATTTTTTTACCGTGGTGAAAAATTAACAATAGTTTCTTAACTGTGCGAGAAAAAAAAATGTGATATTTATATATCAACAAATTTTACAATAACTCTATAAAAAATAATTTAAATAAATTCTGAAAAAATGTTTATACCGTTTTTTCGGTCGCTCTGCTGGTTTCCGGATAATATTTTTTACAGTGACCGAAATCTAGACGCGACCTAATTCGATCCTTGATTAGACGCGGAATGCTTTTTGTACTGATTGGAGCCTCACTTCAACCCTTCTCCACTGATTTATTCGATCTTCAAAAAAGCTGGGTATTCATTTATCACAGTTTTATTGGCAAGTGGATACGCAGAACGTTCGACGCCGCACGCAAGTTATATTTCATGAGATTAATCAACGCGTGCAAAGTCACGCGAGAATTTTATTCCGCTTTCTTTTTCGTATCGTGTGATAATCTATTTTCTGCCTAATTCTCTGTTTTTCTCTCGGTTTTGCGAGGTTAATCCTGTTTAACTCGTCGCTATTTTCACACGTAACATTTAAATCAGACTTTTCCGCTTTACGTACAGTTTTCGTGTTTAGAATTAGAATTCAAATTATCAGCCAACAGATATCGTAAGAAAATCTTTTTCTTCTCAATAAATATAAACAGTTGAAACGAACGGATAAATTCGATTATACGTCATAATTTTTACTACAAAAAATTATAAAAACTTGAAAATCATAGCCTCGTAAAAACATTTACATTGAGAGAAATTTTTTGTTCCGGTTACCGATCGGTCCTTAATTGTTTTCATTTTTTTACCGCTATCGACGAAATATAGTTCTAGGTAGAAAATGAAAATTAATTCTCTACCTGTTTCTCATTACGATCACTGTTGCTAAATTTTCTTGCAAACGTTGCGAAAATTTAATGCTCGCTTTTTTGACTAAAAAAGTAGAATAAACCTCAGAAGTTTTCTGCAAGAAACGAAGCTGAAGCAAGCTATTCTACTTTTTAAAACGAGTCTCTCTGACGCAGTGATAAGCGATATAATCCGTATCCGGTACGACTGGCCGCAATTTTATATATATCCAACTTCTTTGACGTATGCAAAAAGCAGCGATGCCTTGTTATCCGATCTAGCGTAACGAGAGCACAATTAATGCCCGCAACAAAACGAAAAAAAAAAAAAAAAAAAAACACAACGCGTATATATTCTATTCTAAACGAACCGAAACATTTCGTTCAATTTATCGCCAAGCAAACGATAAACGGTGTAAAAAAAATGTACGTATGATATATAATATCAAATTTTCATCGTTCACGGTTAGAAAATAAAAAATTTCCAAGAGCAGGTCGACGACTAATATTTTTGGATTGATTTAACCGTTTTTTAATTCATTAATAACAGAGAGTGAAAGAAGCAAAGCAAATTAAATGTTCATACGACAATTTAAATGTTGAAACTACGATAATTTCTGTCATATTCACTTACAATAGAAATTTGAAAAGTAACTCAAACATGAAGTGGAACTGCTGGGAGATTATTTTTAGTACAATTTTTCTAACAGTGTTCAGGTGAGATTGTAGGGATAATTATTTATTATTAACGAATGTTGAATTTTTAAAGTAGACTATTTTTGTCCGAATTATCGAATTTTTTATCACCAGTCATAAAATAGATCAGTAAAAGAAAAAGAATCTCTTTTTGTTGCTGTGATTTTTTCCGTGAATTTTGATGTTTGAGAACGAAGAATTTGTATCTAAATATTTTTTTCATTACACAAATTATTTATTATTTCGAAACTATTCACCGACTATTTGATTAAAAAAAATATGAATCGTTAAAATCTTTCACCCCTACTTCAAAAATTTTTATGTCATAGCCTTATCACAGTTTATTATTAATTATGACATCAGATTTGTGATCAGCGATCCCAAAAAAACATGAATAAGAAAGTTCAGGCAAAAAATATTTAATTAAAAAACGTGTGACTGAAAGGGTTAAAAATCGGTTTCCCTATTTTTGCAAAAAGGATTTTGAAAATGCGCAATCATGTTCAATTAAATACATAGAAATTTTACAATCGCGTGGTAAAATCTAAAAAAAATTTCTTTCCATTCGTGACGTACGAAGCAGAATAAATTTAGATAGTTTTTTCGATTCCACATCCGCCATCTTGGATTTAGAAATGATCAAATTTCGACTTCAGATTCGTGATCAGCGATCCCAAAAAACCCCGAATAAAAAAGTTCAGGCAAAAAATATTTAATTACAAAACGTGTGACTGAAAGGGTTAAAAATCGGTTTCCCTATTTTTGCAAAAAGGATTTTGAAAATGCGTAATCATGTTCAATTAAATACACAGAAATTTTACAATCGCGTGGTAAAATCTAAAAAAAATTTCTTTCCATTCGTGACGTACGAAGCAGAATAAATTTAGATAGTTTTTTCGATTCCACATCCGCCATCTTGGATTTAGAAATGATCAAATTCCGACTTCAGATTCGTGATCAGCGATCCCAAAAAACCCCGAATAAAAAAGTTCAGGCAAAAAATATTTAATTAAAAAACGCGTGACTGAAAGGGTTAAAAATCGGTTTCCCTATTTTTGCAAAAAGGATTTTGAAAATGCGTAATCATGTTCAATTAAATACACAGAAATTTCACAATCGCGTGGTAAAATCTAAAAAAATTTTCTTTCCATTCGTGACGTACGAAGCAGAATGAATTTAGATAGTTTTTTCGATTCCACATCCGCCATCTTGGATTTAGAAATGATTAAATTCCGACTTCAGATTCGTGATCAGCGATCCCAAAAAACCCCGAATAAGAAAGTTCAGGCAAAAAATATTTAATTAAAAAACGTGTGACTGAAAGGGTTAAAAATCGGTTTCCCTATTTTTGCAAAAAGGATTTTGAAAATGCGTAATCATGTTCAATTAAATACACAGAAATTTTACAATCGCGTGGTAAAATCTAAAAAAATTTTCTTTCCATTCGTGACGTACGAAGCAGAATGAATTTAGATAGTTTTTTCGATCCCACATCCGCCATCTTGGATTTAGAAATGATCAAATTCCGACTCCAGATTCGTGATCAGCGATCCCAAAAAACCCCGAATAAGAAAGTTCAGGTAAAAAATGTTGAATTGAAAAACGTGTGACTGAAAGGGTTAAAAATCGGTTTCCCTATTTTTGCAAAAAGGATTTTGAAAATGCGTAATCATGTTCAATTAAATACACAGAAATTTTACAATCGCGTGGTAAAATCTAAAAAAATTTTCTTTCCATTCGTGACGTACGAAGCAGAATGAATTTAGATAGTTTTTTCGATTCCACATCCGCCATCTTGGATTTAGAAATGATCAAATTTCGACTTCAGATTCGTGATCAGCGATCCCAAAAAACCCCGAATAAAAAAGTTCAGGCAAAAAATATTTAATTAAAAAACGTGTGACTGAAAGGGTTAAAAATCGGTTTCCCTATTTTTGCAAAAAGGATTTTGAAAATGCGTAATCATGTTCAATTAAATACACAGAAATTTTACAATCGCGTGGTAAAATCTAAAAAAATTTTCTTTCCACTCGTGACGTACGAAGCGGGTACCTGGTGGTTTTGGGGGTTCCGAAGTTTCCGGGGTTTCCAAAAGCTCGGGTGTTTCTGTCATCTGAGCATGACAGCACCTGAGAAGCCCGCGTTTTATACGGACGATCATATCGGCGACTTCGTCGGCCAAACGACTTCCAAGACCTCCCAATAACTGTCTACCAACCCTTAAATAAAAGCAGGAGCACATTCCACCATAACTCGATGGAGTTGATGACTCGAATTCATATCACCATCATCCGATCTTCTTCTATCTCTCTCTCTCTCTCTCTCTTTCTCGCTTGTCCGCTATTTTTCCGCTATCAATTTATCCAACTACGTCAATAAAATACACTGAAAAACCGCACAACACCGGAAGTAGTCGACTGATAAAACCGATCCGAAGTCATTATCTCAATTTTCACTTTTCCGCGTTTCGCACGTTTTATTTAACAACAATCCGGGCACAACTGTCAAGACGGGACGAATTTACACTCCATTTTTTATTTACTTATTTTTTTTCACTCCATCTATACGTACGTTTGAAAATTAATAACCATCAAATTTAACAAGGACCGACTATTGTTATCGACAATCGTACCGCGATTACAAATCCACGAATGAACCGATCGACGTGTTACTTTTGCTGTTTCACGAGAATAGAGAAACCTAGCGACAACGTCCTTCGTTCGTTAATTATAATTACTCGCCGTTTCCGCGTATTTTCGAGCTGTATCAAATTTACTCGATAAATATTACCATTGTTGTCGTTATTATAACAACAACTTATTGTTATTATTATCCTGGTGAAATATCGAAGGCTACGACGATGTCCGTCGAATGGAATTGTCGGGAGCGAACTGACGCAGCCGAGAATAATTACAGATGACACGAAATTATTATACTTTTTAGTTCAAGTGTAAATGTGGCCGAGGGACAACATTTGTACAACATGTGCGCTTCTCCTATTACACGACAACTTTTTCTCACACAGCTTTTGCATGAAACTTTTCTTCCACTCTTCTTACTTTTTCACGTCCAATCGCCCTGCACTTGGAACCCAAACGAGTAAGGACGACGCGATGTAGACTTTTTACTGCGGTATTTTTAGTTTTTTTTTGTTTTCTCGTTCGGGAATTACATCCTCCTTGCGTAAGAAGGAACTTGAAGCTCCCGGAATAATTATCAATGTGACTTAAGCCTGATGCATATCGACTGCTTCATTGGCATCCTTTCAATTGTTGTTGTTGTTCAAAAAAAAAATCGACTATTTATTTTTTTTTTTTTTGTTTTTTCGAAACACTACCCGAAACACTTTCGGAGGGGTGAAAAAAGACGCCGGTCGAAAGCGGAGCTCTTAATATTAATATTTAGAAGTCGCTCATCGCGGATTTCTATTTTCCATTTAAATAGCATAGGAAATTTGTTTGTTTGTTTTTTTCTTAGAATTTTGTACCTCACGAACCAATAAACAAATCCAAATGACTCGTACACATTTTTATAGGAAATTGAACACTCTACAAAAAGTGTCTCTTGTCATTTTTTGATAAATTGACTGCTTCCAAAGTTATTCAAGCTCAAAGTTCAATTTATAGTAAAGTCAACTATTTTTTTTCTTAGCCAATGGCAAAATGTTAAAACTTGTTACTAAATATTACGAAATTTTTCTTAAAAATTCTATAGTTTGTGATTTTCTATGAGGAAGGAAGTCAGTCGACAATTTTATAATTTTTAAAGCTCTACTTTTCAATGACAAATAACCTTACTGAAATCAATTCTACCTTTAACGATAAATTCCTTTTCAAACATTCTAGTTTAAAATTTTCCATTCCATATCTAGAAAAAATAAAATAATTTTCACTTGCCTTTAAAATTGGTTTGTGAGCTACAAAATTTGAACAAAAAGCGAAAAAAAAATGTCCTATCCTATTTAAATAGAAAATAGAAATCCGCGATGAGCGACCTCTAAAGATATTAATATTAAGAGTTCCGCTTTTGACGGGCATCTTTTTTCACCCACGACGAAAGTGTTTCAGAGGGGATTTTGAAGAAAAAAAAAAAAAATAGTGGATTTTTTTGATCCAGTTTAATACATATTAATGATGTTCGATATAATGAACCGAACTGTTTTGTAACTCGATTTAGAATTATTGTAGCAACGATGTTTTGGAATTTAACAATTCTAAGCTGATCCTAAGATTCCGATTTAAAGCAAGGAACGAAAAAAAAAGGAAAGAAAAGAAAATAAAAATGAAAAACGTCGCGAACTTGATCAGAATTTTTGTCATATCTGTTGTCACGGGGTTGAAAAATGCTGCTGTAAAAATAAACCGTGAAAAACACTTTCACCTCCATGTATTATCGTTCGTCGTATTCAATTGGTTTAAAACATCTCAAAAATTGATAATCGTCACGTGATATTTTTAGTTGAAATACGTAACGATATAAAAATTATCTCTTTATCTCTGAACCGTTGTATAGTTACAACTTGCAATCCGCAGTGGCAACGATTTTTTATTTTTTTTCCACTAATCTTCCAATTTTCAGCCATATTTGAAATGTCTTATTCTTATTTTTTTTTTTTTTTTCTATTTTTTGTTTTGATACGAACAATATTTAAACCGTTATTAGAACGATACCGATTTTGCTGCAACCTTCTGGTAATTATAATTATAAAAAAAAAATAAATGAATAAAAATAGTAAGAAATTTTTTTCTCTGTACGATTTAGATTTTGAAAATATCGAGGTAAGAGTAAAAAGTATGAAAAAAATGACAAACGTTTTAAACTGTTGATCTCCGATTGTATTGCTGGTACGCGACGAGGAAGGGATGGTGGTACCGTTGAAATCGGTTGCTCATATCCATCGTCGTCGTCGTCGTCATTCTGTAAATCGAATGAAATACGATGATTTATACGCGAATTGATGACGGTTGACAACGTGCCTTGTCTTGTCACGTACGCATCTCTGTTGCAAACGTGAAAACCGCAAAAAAACAGTTACGTGAGTGATTGACGTGAATTGACATTGGTTCGTTACGACAGGAGTTGACAACTTTTTTTTCCTCAAGTTTCAAGTAAATTTTATATCTTGTAATGTACTCTCGTTAATTGTTAATGGATTAGTGATTACCAATTTCAGTTTTTACTCATATATTTGAAACTTCGGTAATCCCAGTTGCGATCAAAGTCATTCTATCTTAAACCACATTGGAAACAAGCTTATCTGCGGTTTTCCGGAGTCTTTACTAACATTGTTAAATACGGTCATAGTTTGCATGTTTCTCTGTTCGAAAAGTAACGGAAGTAAATGGAGGAATCGATTTTTCTCATTTTTTAATGTTCGTTTCGGTCGAATTCGAATCGACAGGTCAAAGATCTATATTTTAACGTTCCAATTTTGTGCTGATATTTTTTGTAAAATATAGCGTGAAAAAAAAAACGATTATTTGTAGTAAGAGAAAATTCATTATAATTTTAGAAAAATTTTAGTTCGGAGATTTTTACGATCATCGATAAAACGGTTTTTTTAAATAATCAGGTTTACGATCCATCGATCAATCGGCACTATGAACAAACGATGTTCTAACAATCTGTATTGATCGCTAACGATTTCGAACGATCAATTTCTTGACCGACCGGTGTTAAGTAAAATCGTCCATCATCTTGCAATGAGAATTGATTTAATACCTACTGGATCAATAAGCCGATTTTTTGCATATCGTAAATTGTTGATTTGCTGGATCGGTTTCTTAGGCAGCAAATGGACCGGCGGCTGTAAATAACAAAAGAACTGTGTCACTTCATGACAAATTTGATGCTACTTTTATGACTATGTTACCGATAAAAATTCAAAATTATCAAAGTTTTAACTGTCACAGCTAACACTGAAAAAGATTTATCCGAATACCACATTTTTTTACGGAGAATGAACAAAACTCAGATTGCTCAACTATTTGGTAAAATTTTTTTAAAATGCTCAAAATTTAATGAATTTTTCAAAAGTTGTCAAATTTCTGGTCAAAATATTCATAAATCTGAAATAATCTAGTGTTTGTTTGAGAAATTACAAAAAAAAAGGGTCCAAATTTAATGAACTTATCAAAACTCGAAAATTGTCTGGTTTTTGGTCAATATTTTCAAAATTCAGAATTTATTAAAAATACAAGAAGGTGTCAAGTATTTTGATCGTAATTTAAAAAAATCAAAAATTGTGCATGTTTTACTTGAGAATATTCAAATAAAAAGGCCTAAATTTTTATTTTTTTTTTGAATTATTTCAAGATTTTCAAAAATCAGAAGTGATCGAGTTTTTGTTTGAAATTGTCAAAAAAAAAAAAAAAAACATGGTCCAAATTTACACAGCATATCAAAAATAAAAGATGGTCAGGTTTTTTGATGAAAATTTTCAAAAATCACAAGAAGTGCAATTTTTTCTCACAGATGTTCAAAAAAAAAAAAAAAAAAAAGAGTCCCAAATATACTGAATTTTTCAAAAATCATAAACGATCGAATTTATGTTAAAAATTTTCAAAATTTACCGCATTCATCGAAAGTAAATAACGGTCGAGTCTTTGGTAAAAATCTTGAAAAATCGGAAACGGTGAAATTTTACTTGAAAATTTTCGTACAATGGTGAGGAAAGAAAAAAAAAAAAAACCAATGTGAATATTTTTCCGAGTTTGTACAACGCGACGATAAAGATGATAAAATTTTCCTCGTCAGTAAAAAACCGACTCACTCCTTCCGGTACGTGTTTATCCGGTGTTTCGTAATTCTCATCATTATCGCTGCCGATCCTCGCTTCATGGTAAATGCTTTCAAGGGAACCTTCGCCGATGCTTTCGTTTACCAGCGATTGCGTGCTGCCATTTTTGAGCTGTCCAAAATTTCCACGGAGAAGCCGTTCGTCGATCGGTTCGTAGATTCCGTCGTCGCTGTCATCGGCAGATTTCGATGAAGGAAGCGGCGATGGGCAGATTCTCGGGTTTTCCGGTGGCTTAGGCAAGAGGATCGCCGATTTTGCGACGGTTTTATCGGGCGGTGGGGGAACCGGCGGTTTCTGCATCGGTTTACGCGCATGCGCGCACGCACGGTCACGTGACAGCATCTCCCGCGCTTCTTTTACGCTCGGAAAGGCCTCCGAACCGAGCGGCGATTGTTTCGGCGTTGTTTTTTTCGCAAAATCGTTGACGCCGGTAGGAACGGGCAACTTTTTATGACGTTCATTTCCCGGGAATTTAGAACACGAATCAAATCTCGGAACGGACGGCTCCGGTACCTTTGGTTTAAACGACCCAAACTCCGCGTTCCGACGATTAGGAATTTGGAACTTCGGTTTTGGACCGATCTTTGGCTTCTGATTGAAATTCTGTTGCGCCAGTGAGATTTTCATCTGTTCGACTATGTTCAGACCGGTTTTTTTAACCTGAAAATTGACCACGTCCGACTTGTTCGTGTACATGTTTTCCTCGGGCTCGATTTCCTCCATAGATTCAGGGGAAACACCCTCACTTATGGTTTTAGACTCGGTCCACGATTCGTCGTTTGAGTATATTTTCAAATCTGACTCCGGCTCTTTTTCGTTAGATGAATCCGACTCGTCGACCGTTGATATCAGTGAGTGCGGACCTTCGTCCTCAAAATCCGAACCCCAGAATTCATTTTCGCTCGAGTAATCCTCCTCGTACGCCGGTGAAAATTCTTCGTCCGAAAATCGCTGATCGGTCAGATAATCCGATGGATTCCTCAACAGATTCTCAACGAATTCGCACAAATCCCTGGAAAATGAAAGAGAACAAGTTTTTTGTTTTTTTTTCTTTTTTTTCTCTTTGTATTTATTTTTTATGTTAAAAAAAATATACATATATATATATATATATATATATATATATATATATATATATATCAGTCATTATAACGCATGATTTTGTTTCATGACCAAACAATAAATTATCCATTTTTATCGGCATAGACTATACGATACAGTATATTGTTTACGATATGTGTAATATATTCGTATTGTGTAAAATTACCGCATCAAAGAAATTTTAAAGTTTTAAAGTTATCACATTACTTTGTGTATTTAACGGAAGCCAGTAAAGCCGAGTATTCGGTTTCCCGCATGCTTCACGACTGTGTATAAATACCTTTTGACTCTGGATAGTTATAGCTACAGGTGGGCAAGTAACGGACTGATCAAATTACCGTCCGCACTCACGATCAGTACTCAAGTAGCGTAATTTGCGCGTGGTTAGCAAAAGAAAACGAAGAGGGTCAGGATGCTTTCGGTGTTCGTTTGAAACCGCGTAAATTTCTCCCGGCTTGTACGTATAAATGTAAGAAAAAAGTTTCAAAAAACGTAAAATCGTTGATTTTCGCACGTATTTTTCGAAAACAAAAAGTAAGAATTTATTTTTGTTGAAAGCAATTTTAATTTGACAAATTATCCAGATGTTATTATTTGGAAAAATTAGTAATGATCGAAATTCGTGAAACTTTAAATCCTTCGATCGAAATAATATCATCGTTAAAAAAAAAAAATATCATTCTTCATTGGAAATACCGTTGTAACCGTTATCTGTAAATCGGGATTCGGCAACGCGAGTCAATTTTTCACATTATCATTCTTCGTGTGTAAATATCGATGATTATCACTCACCTGTGCACGGATGGTTCCAATCTGTTCGTCCACGAGTTACTTTTACCCGTCAAGTGCTAGAAAATTATTTAAAGTGATTAAACAATGTTTCTAGAGAAAAAATAAAAGGAAACGTTTCGTTTCCGATGGTTTTTAATAATTTTTTTAAACTTATTTATTGTAAGGTTACCGATTTCGAATACGGGATAAAATTTGAAAGATTCTCAAAATTCAAAGTGACGTGTTAATTCGCATGCGAAATCAGCGATTGAAAATAAAAACCTAGAGCGGAAAATTCGGCGAAGAAAGGAGTAATTTTACACTTTCAATCTGACATTTTAAATCCACCGTTAGAAAATTTTTGGATTTTGATTTCGAGTTTGAAACCAATGGCGTAAAACCGTCCTGAACAGATATTTTTACAGATGTTTATACAACAGCATTTTACATTCGGTGAAAAGTAAAATTGTTCGTTTAAAATTTTAACACAGAGCTCTTCGCTGTTGTTTAATTTTTACAAATCGAGTTAGGTTTCTTACCGACTTGGTGAATATCACTTACACGTACCGTTTAATTGGAAACAAAATGCTCGGTTGAATCACACTTGGAATTGTATTGAGTCATTCTGGTAAAAGTGAAATTTGTAGATTTGAGAACCAGCAGCTACAGTAATATTTATGAAATTCTCAAGTATTGCGAATGACGCTGTAAAATGAATTAACTATGAATTTATGTAATTCGCGGTAATGACGAAAATTTTGTCCTGGCAACGAAATTTCAGGGTTAATGTACACCCGATCAAACGTTATTTTCACGTGACTAAAAAGTTTTGTTGATTTTGTAGTGCGCAGAAAACAAAATGGTTTAGTAACGTCCAAGAAAAGGTTTCGCACCACAAACTCATAGATTTTGTTGCGATTGCGAAATCAGATCCGCGCAGCGAAATCATTTTGTAAAGATTGAAAAATGATTGTTTTATTGTGGTAACTGAAAAAATGATCGTTTGATTGTAATTTACGCTGCACGAATTAAGCGCCGCATCAAACAAGGACGAAGAAATATGCGATTGCGAATTGACTGGCTGATTCAATTGTATCGGATCACGAATGATTTAGTTCTGCCGATTATACTTGACCGATGCCTGGAACTCCTCCTAATAACTGCTCACCTTACTTCTCTCGCGAGAAAGGATTTTTAACGCGTCACGGAAAGTATTTTGCCACTTCATCAAAAAATTTTGTAGACCTACGATGTAACGTATTATTCGATGGCGTTAATCGATTAATAGCTCTCGTGATTTCGTAAATTTGACTAATCTTTATCCACCGAATAGATTTAGCGAACTGTACGAAACGATTTAGTTGAATCTACCAAAGCGCATTCAATATTTTCCTAATACCATGGAAAAAGTATTGTTTCATTAAATGGACTAAATTATTCACCGAAATTTTTTTTTTTTGCGATTTTGAAACAAATATTTCATTAATTTTGGCTTTCGCAACAAAATATTGCGCTCCCGCGAGAAAATTTTCTGCAAAATGTGTTGACAAATTGATTTTTTTGATTTTTTCTTCAACGAGCAAAACGTTTTCTCCGAGTGCAATCTCTCGATTTCTAGGCTGCGTTTGCATGTAATTTTGACACGTCTCGTTTCTCTTACATCTCGAAATGCTCGCGATGCTTAATGACTCTGACAACGGTTGCCAGTTGGCAATGCTGATGTATTATCTAAACCGCAATACGTATCTTACAACAAAAATATCTCCTCGAGCCGCAGAGCAACAATTTGTACAAGAACATGTGTACATGAAATGTCGTCATAACGCTTGGTATATTGAAAAAAAAAAATGTACGTGTATATACATATGCACGTAATCTTTCTATCATCCTTTGCATGAATAATAATGTTAATGAATCATCCGATCACGTTCAGTTACTCACATACGTTTCAATTGTTTCATTTTAATCTACAGTTCCAGATATTTGACTAACAAGATTGAGAGGACGCGTAAGAATATTTATTCGAGAATAAATTTAACGGTTAAACATTAGTAAATATGTGATTATATTCACATTAAAACTCGCTCTTATCATCTGTATCTTTTAAATTATACAGAATACTTTCGGACGCGTTTTTACAAATATTTCTCGACTTCGAACTCGGTCAAATATTGCGTTATACAATTTAAGAAGATTTTTCACGACCTTCACTTTCCGCGTGAAATATTTTACAATTAAAACTGATCATTCAGCAGGTGTCACGCATGTAAATTTTATATTGTTGCATGGCAGCGATGATAAAAAAGAAAAAAAAAAAAAAAAAACAGATATCATTGCGGTTAAGGATCCGTGGCTTTTTTTTTTCCTTTGCTAGAAACGCGTCGATACAAATAAGCTTTGATATTCGCGAGATCATCTTGAAGCCTTTGATAATTGATTTGATAATTTGCATCCTCTGAGTAACTTATACCTTGTACACATCATTTTTTTTTCTCCGACTCGACTAATTATGAGTGCTTAGAAAATCTTCAATGCAGGCAAATTGAGTCGTTTTATAAATCGAAAAGTTTACACCGAGGCGGAGAAATTAATGGTAACATATTTTTGCGGTGCAACTTGTACGGAAGTGTCGCCGGTAAAACCGATGATAAACATATGATTCATTTGAAACTTTGCATACATCGGCTTTCGGGGTCACTGACAACTGTTCTGAACTCGTAATTCGATAATTCAAAATGACTGATCCGATATGGCGAACAAACAAATACTGCGAGAAGAAAATTTTTTTGGTTTGTATCAAGTTTGTGTAAAAATTGGTATTTGGTTTTTCATGGTCGAATAGCGGAAGTTACCGTAACAAATGAAATTTTTCTCAGTGTGGTACCGAAAATCTTATCAGTCGTTAACGAAAAAATAGTTTAATAAATAAAAATGTGGGACGTTGAGGGTCCCGGCGTGAATTAAAGGATTGAAGGAAACTTTGAGGATTGTTTTGAACGCTCGCTTTTACCTTTGCTAAGTTGAAACATTTAAAAATGGGAATATGTTCGAGTGCATATTGAGGTTAATCACCGTTCCAATAACCCACAATTTACGAATCCCGCAGTTTTGTACGAATTAGAGACTTGGGAGATTCAACTCAGGAGACTCGTTATAATCGGATATCCGGCTATTTGTAAAGTAAAATTTAAGGTGAAGCGTGAAAATTGGTGAAATCGTCAACCGAGACGCATTTTAAAGAGCGCCACGTCAACGCACTTTGAAATAAATTCATCGCTTTCGGTGTCTTTCACTTTTCAAGAATCGGGAACTTCCTTATTATCAAAGGCAATTAAACAAATCGCACGGTAATGAACATTCGAAGGTTTCTCAGAATTTTCCTTTCAATGTTGAAACAAGTATATGATCGATGTTTCTTGGCTCGCGACACTTTTTGTTTTTTCCCCTACGTCACTCATAGGTAGAATGAAAGTTTTCCTGTGTTGTTGTACGAAGTAGAAAACGACATTAAACTTCGATTTATTTTCAGTAAAATTCACCTCAATTATATACAAACACTCATCGGTTATTTGCACTTGAATTTTATCTTGCGATGACAATTCGATCAGGTTAAATTTAATTTATAAACGATACATTTTTATCGCGTAGAGAGAAAAAAAAAAATAGTTTCGTTGCTCGTGAGCAATTAAAATCGCTGAAAATCAATTCTCGATTTATTTATAAAAGTGTATCAACGTTGCGATAGAACCAAAAACAAAAAACCACTTTCAAAACGGTTCGTAAAAAATTCTTTTATTCCATATCTAAGATAAACCCTGATTTATTATAAAACCATGACAAACGATACGATTGTAGAATTTTTAAAATTGATCGGCCTAACTTTTTATACGGTTATAAACTTTTTTCCTGGACTGTACGCGTGAGACATCCTCAACGTCTCCGTTCGTGGCTCTAATTAGATCTCTTGTGGTATGAGAAACATAGTTTGAAAGGAATGAAACTAGCTTTCCGTTGTGGAAAAAAAAAAAAAAAATAGATTTTTCCTAGAAAACTTTACTCGGAAGTTCCTATAAATTAACGAAATGAATTTCTACTTGTCGTTAATATAAACAAGTCCTTGTCTATTTTTATTTTCTTATCCATAAACGGAAAACGTAACTTTGGGTAAAAAATGTAAATATGTTTTATCGCGGAAAATCTTGTATGTTGTTACCATTATTTTTCATCGTGGTCAATGGTATTAAATTCTGTTTAAACTATTGCGATAATTTGTTGTTAAATGTTTTATTAGTAACAACTATAATTACACAAAATAGTTACATTTGTACGATATTTTCTTTCAACTAAATATAAACTCGAATCATGGTGACACGTGGCGAAGACAAATATTTTTCAAGATAAAAAACCCACATTATATTATTTCGTTATTCCATAAACAATCCTTCCCGACGCGTGTATTCAAGGAAATTACACTTTTATACGTGTATACGTGAGAGGAAAATTGTGATCGAGCCTTATTTTTTTTTTTTTGTTCCGGAAGTATTATACATTTCCGTGCTTCTGTGAAATCCTATAATAAACCTTTCGCTGATAAATTTAATAATAATTTTCACGTATACACGGAGAAAAATTTCATTTGTCACAGTAACGGCTATAAAACTAATTTTCATTTTCTACCTAGAACTATATTTTGTCGATTGTGGTAAAAAATGAAAATATTTAAGAAATGAGCGGTAGCAGGAACTGAAAATTTCTCTCCGCGTAGCGCGTGTTTCGCGAAAAATTTTCATTGCCGCATATTTCCAACCGCACCTGTGTACATTCCGCGCGTATGTTTAGCGAAAATAAACGCGAACGCATCAAATATTTCACCCGGTGGCAAAAGTCTGATAAAACGTAGACACATGGCCGATAATCGGTGCGAAAAATAAGAAATCATTCGCCAATTTATCACTCACCAATAATTTTTCCCCATCGATCCTTGCGCTCACTATATCCTCACAGCAGTGGTCCAACTGGTTCTGTAAAATGTATTACACAGTGTTTTGTGCAGGGAATTCATTGTCATAAGCCAGAGAGATATCAGCTTCGCAGGATGCTGTCACGTCAGATATTATCGTTTTCTACCGCGGGAGAAATAATATTTAATGTCTTTGTCGAGAATGAATCAGACTCACACATCTCAGCGTATTCGCTGACGCGTATAACGCAGCTGTAACACACATTTATACATTAACACAGGCGTGCGTGCGAGATATAGATATTAATTTATTGCGCAAAGATACACGTTCGTATTCACATTTCCGCAGATACAAAATTGAAAGTAGCGTGAAAGAGAGAAAGAGAGAGAGAGAGAGAAAAAAAAACACAATTTAAACGTTAATGTACAATTTGAACGCATTTGAAATTGCCGGGCGATATTCAAATAATTCGAATTTCGAACCGTTAACTCACGGAAGATTCAAAATACAAATCGGATGGAATGCCGGCTGACATTGAGATCCGTCGCGTATGGTAAAGAAAAAAATTGACACTGTTTTAACCGTCCGTTTATACCGTGTGTGTATATATATATATATGTAACTGTCTGGAAGTTTAACGCACGGAACCACGTGTGTCTCGTTTTCTCGATCACTGATCTATCCTGACACCAGTGTTGCACGTAGATATGCGAACACTGGTCATTAGAGGCGAGCGTCTGCTGCAGAGGGCAATGCGCTAATTGAAATAATCCGCGAGGACAGCCGGAGTCATGTTTGCGTTGAAATAATTCACTCACCTTTAACAACACAGCGACAACATCTTCCGTGTTAAATTTATAAATTTTTTCCACCAATCTTTCCCTCACTGCATTATCAGACATTTCTTTCGTTACGCGAGTTTATGAGGCGATGCGGCGAAGAACGGTGTTAAAAAGAATCGTAATAACGATAATAATTAAAAAACTTACACAAGTACGTACGCGTGTAAATAAATGTAGAAAATAAAAAACTTCCACTTGTCAGTTCCCGGCCCGCACTTGTCACTTTTTATCGACGGAATGCCGCAGTTTTTTCTCTGATTCACACTCGCTCCCCGACTGTTGTGAGCTGATGCCATGTTACGGAACCTCTCGAACGATTCGTCAAAGACATTCGTTCGTTCCGTTGGAACCGCGTCTGTACCTGCGGCAGTTAATTCCGTAGGAACTCGATTTTCAATGGTCGCTACACGAGCTTCCCACTTTATTTACCGACTATCTTTCACTCTCGATGCTCAACTGGCAAAGCTTTCAAATTGACAGGTTGCACGAACGACTTTTACTCACGCTTGCGGCGTTTCGTCATTTTATGCACCGTTTACTGCACAAATTATTTTCATACTGTTTCTTAGAGATTTTCATCACTGCAACAAAGGAAAATACTCGAAAAAAATCCATCACGACAGGTTTTTGCTTGAACTCGTGTTTGTGGTTTCATTCGGAGTGAAATTCCCGTTTGAACTCGAAATCCGGTATACTGTTCTTGATTATAAAAATCCTACACAAAAGTGATTTCTTATTTTTATTTTCATGCGTATCAGAGTGAGATTCAAGAATAAATACAATCAGGGAAACAGAAAATGAAACGCGGAAACGTGTTCGGAGAAGGACCAAAGAGAAGAAGAAAAGGTTTCATTAGGCAAAAAGAATGAACACGGAATGTTAATATATTTCATGAAAAATATAGTTCAGTTCATTGTGATGAAATATTGGTTTTTTCATTATTTTTATGCTTTTTTTTTATGCAAACATCTTGTATTTTGCAAAAATACCGTACGTGGTGGAGGAAAATGAAACTTATTCTTGGATTCAGCACGCTCGAAAACAGAATATTCACCAAAAACATCCTATGCAGCTGAGATAAAATATTTTTTTGCAGACCTGTGCTGTAGATTCAAAAATCAAAAATCTCCCCTAGCCTCAAAGACCTTTGTCTGATAGATCCTGAAGAATGTCTTAAGATTGGCTCCGAACATGAGAAGTTATAGTAAAATATGTATACATTTTGAAAATTTGATTTGCCTGTTAATCGAATTCAAAGGTCATCCAGTGTCACGATGCAATGTTTGAACCGAAGGTTTCATTACTTCAAACAAAAACGAAATTTCCAAATTTTTATGATCCCCACGGTGACTTGGTGATTTTTTCGAGTATTCTGTTCCTATTTTATAGTAATTGATTGTATTCATTGCCAACCCATTACTTGGATTCATTCTATTCCCTTCTGGCTTGAATCATTTGCATTGAAATTAACTTGAAAAATAAATCAATATTTCGATTTTCACCGAACCATTTGTAGGGACAATTATATGAACGTAATGATGTGTCAGACGGCAGCTCGCCGTTTTATATTTTCAGTTGCGTTCAGCTTAAGATTACGAACTCCGGATGAACTAGTCATGAATTTATATTGGATAATGTGAAATTCGCACCGAATTTATTCAAAATTCGATGGTACTTTAACTACTCTCTCTGTGAATCTAGTGTTACTGTATTTTTTCTGAAAGGTGCACTTGATATTTTATCGTATTTGACTTCAAATTGTTGCGCTGAAATTTGGCCCCAATACCGAACAAGTAGGAGAGTGATTTAAATGAACGAACACATGAATCTTGAGATCCTATATATCGTCATTAAAATATGTACAATGTAATATACTTTTAATTTTTTTAAGGTTCGATTTAGTACTCGGTTTTTTAATTTTGGGACTTTCCATGCATGCGCGACGCGATTGCGCCTGTTTATGTGCAACCCGAACCATTTCACCAATTGCCTACATGCAGGCGGAAATATTGCCCGCGGTTCATCTTCGCTTGCAAACATTTTTACATTACTGTGAGAAAGCCAAAAGACGTATAAGCGTTTGTTTTCACCTAGAAAAGATTTTTCAGCCAGTTAAAATAACGATATCCAAGCCAAAAGAGCTATCAGCGACAATTGTTGGTCTGAAAAATGTCACAAAGACCATTTTTAACCTAAAAGACGTCAAATGCAACGGGATATCTCGTTTTATAGATCTTTTCAGAAGCCAAGGGACATCTTTTTCCAGCATTTGTTACTCCCAAAGCTCTTATTGAGATCATTGTCAACCTAAAAATACGGTTAAAAAAGTCTCTAGACTTCCTAAGAAGACTTTTGTCGCCGGTGTGGCCAGCCAAATGAAAAAAGGTTGCCTCATGGTTGATCATGGCCATGTCGGACATCTCGCTCGCACATTATCTCTAACCCGCTTTATCGCACAGCGTGGTACTAAAGCGAGTGAGACAGACGTAAAATTTTACTCCTGGCGGCGAAACGCCGAACTAGCCATCACAGCGCCTCGTGATGCGAGGATCTTGGCCACGGATCTTGGCCTTTGTGAGACCTTTGGCATCCATGGCCGCAGTATCCTGAGTCGCGTAGCGCGAGCCGGTTGGAAGAGTTAAATATTTATTTGCATAATCGCTGCTGTGCAGGTCTGAAGGGAAGGGTGACAGGATGGCTGTCACAAACTTGGCGACCGTCGACGAGTTCAACACGTACATCAAGTGAGTTCAATTACGGCAAGTGACTCGGGTATTTTTTTAAGGATTTTACAACCCTTGAAAAATCACGAGGTTGAAGTTAGCAACGTTATCGTAACGAAACATTGGGGGGGAAAATCACTGTATTTTAAGGAACTTGGTTTCCAAATATTCGTGTGTTTTCTTTTATCCCGATTTACCGGATTTCGTTCGTATCGTTAAATAACGGTTCTTGCCTCGTGAATCGTTACGATAACCTTACTGACTTCGATATGATGAAAAATCTTCATTCATCCAAACTATGCGATGGTAAGGCATATCCGCACTTTTGGATCCGAGCCAGGACTCTGTAACACTGTTGAAGAAATCTAGACTGCATTCTTTTGAATCGATTAGACGATGGTTAGTGCAACTAAGTGTCTAAAACAGTTTGGCTAATTTGCATACTGCAATGACTAGAATGTCTTGTTTTCAATGCTGACGTTTGCGCATAACCTCGAAAATTGATACTTGCAGCGTCGTACCTTCTGATAATTGAGTTATAATCTAGTCACTGGCTTATCGACCGGGTAAGAAAATGCAATGACTGGAAAAAAACTGATAAAATTTTCCCACGATATCAAGTTACCTACCCTCAGTCACCGATAACTTGAAATCGCACTAGAAGTTTTTCGGGTCATTGTATACTTAACGCGTTATATAGTTATATACATATACTATCTCTCGTGGAAAATAAATAACGGCTTCACTTCAAGAAGGTATTGACCTGTTTCAGTGTTTCTCAATCTGACCAAATGAAGCCGAATGTTTTACATCACTCAAACGTTTTAATGTGACATTTGAACTATAAACTTGTTTTCATAAAAATGGAAATGGGAAATAAAATGTAACGAAACTTGTTCCTTGGTACCCGAAGCTTTGTCATTCGGATTCTAATTTCCATAGCTCAATTGCCACGGGTATATCTTCTTTGAAATGTAAATACTTATCTATTTGAAGTTTTGTTCGCATTAAAAATGCCGAAAATCAAAGGAAAGAGAAAAATTTAAAAAAAAACCATCGATTATTAACAACCAAATTCACAACTCTAAAAGTACCGGTGTCTGATGATTCGTAGAAATATGTTTATTTGTTGAAACTTCAAGTCACAATACAGAGATTTCGTCATTGCCATTGAAACAAAACAAATACATCCGTTTGAAAAAACCGAGTGTTTAAGAAAAGATACAGTTAAATAGATGCAAAAAATTCTTATCTCTGATGAGTTTGACTATATTGTTGAGGACCCTTGAAACAGGTCAATGTTTACGTCGATAATGAACTTTTGCAAGAATAAAAATTAAATGAAACATTGCCGAAGATAACCTTTAATGTAAAATGATATATATATATATATATATGTATATGTATATATATATACATAATACTTTTATAAATATATAATACACGATTACAGATATAGCATAGCAGATATTTTTTACAACTGCAACGTTTGTTTATATTTATTTTTTTAATCACCATTTTTAATCACCTTCGTTAACCAACGTCGTTTATTCACACCAGATCCAAAGATTTGACGGTGATCCACTTCTACGCGGCATGGGCGGCCCAATGCGCGCAAATAAACGATGTCCTCGAAGAAATGGGAAAGTCAGCCGACTACAAGGGTGTAAACTTTGCGAAGATAGCAGCGGAGGACGTTCCAGAGGTTTCTTTGAAGTTCGGCGTATCCGCCGTACCGACAATACTGCTGCTTAGGAACTCCGTCATTACCGACCGAGTAGACGGCGCGAACCCGGCTGAGTTGGCCACGAAAGTAAAGCAACAGATGTCGTCGAAGGATCCGGTGCCGATAGAAATTCCGAAACCGAAGGAGAACATCGAGGAGAGGCTGAAAAAACTCATAAACCATGCGCCCTGCATGCTTTTCATGAAGGGAAACCCGGCCAATCCACGGTGTGGATTCTCAAGGACGATAATCTCCATCTTGGACTCTTACAACGCCGATTATCAGACCTTCGACATTCTTCAAGACAACGACGTCAGGGAGGGCTTGAAGAAGTTCAGCAACTGGCCAACTTATCCACAGCTATATTTGAACGGCGAATTACTCGGCGGTTTGGATATTGTTAGAGAAATGGGCGAAGCCGGCGAACTTGAGGCTATGCTGCCCAAGAAAGTTAGTTTAGAAGAGAGGTGAGTTTAGAAGAGGTCGCATTTTTTCATTGTTGGATAAAAGGAGTTCAAGTTTTGAGCGCCAGTTTTCTTCCAAGTCTTCGATACTGTTGGAAACTTTTTAATAAAATTCCAGATTAACTCAATATTTTGAGATTTATTTATGGATAATAATTCGTTCCGTGTGACTAATTGTTGCAAAAACAGCGTAAATGAGACAGACCGGATAAAGGAAGTTCTCTTAACGAACACGCATAGTACATAAAATAAATGGATATTAAGAGGGGAAACCTTATACAAAGTTAGACGATAACAGGATAGTTAGATCATCTTCAACAGATACTACATTGTCAATGACAGAAATTTTTCTCAAAACAATTGTTCGTGGCTTGGAAAGTATTGACGGTAACTGTATTTTTTCTGTTCGCAATCGGCCACCGGATTGAAGTTAGTAACGTTAATCTAACGAAACAGTGAAACTAAAATCATGGTTTCGAAAGTTTAGAACAACTTTAAAGGAGTTTAATTTTCCAAGCTTGAGTAAACTTCGTTTTTTAAAAACTACTAAATCAAAGTTCCCGACTCATTGATATTGTGCCGGGCATAAAACTGTTCTTTTTTTTTTTTTTTTTTTTATCCCTTCCATTCGCTGATTTCTAATGTTTGACGCGAAGGTCGCGGAAATTGAATGTAAAGTTCTGTAAAGAAGAGCCCACGCACGAAACTGCGTGTAATTAAACGGAAGAGGGAAGGGTTTAGGAACTTTACGAGCGTATATATGACGCACCGCTGGAGCGCGACATGAGTTTTACGACTGTCGACTGTTCTTTTTTTTTTTCTCTCTCGATCAACTCGGTAGATAACGCCGAATTCATTATTTTACACCGGGGATCGTATCATTTCATCGACCTCGATTGTCATTGGTCGGTAGAATTCTACGGTGGCCTTTTCATTCTTACATCGCTTGGTTGGCAATTTGAAATTATAAATTATTTTTATCAGTTTTCCAAGCTCAACGCCAGGAAAGTTTTTCACGTATATATAACGTATACCTAACGATACTCGAATGATAGTTGCCCCATCATTTCACGCTGGCGCTCATTTTGAATTCAAATTCAAATATAAAATGTAAGCAAGATTTAGTAATTCGATTATGTAAATACGTATAGTGAAATATCAAATACTTATAATACTTATATATAGGCACACCTATTAATCTGCGCTCACTTTTATTCATCTGTTTCTCTTTCAGAAGTTGAAAAGGATTAACAGCGGTTCCTATATTTTCTTACATTATTAAGTTATTAGCTCATCCGTAGATATTACGAAATTAAGAGTCGAATGAAAAAAAAAAACCTGCATTTTTCATCCATTGTCGAATAACATTGTGAATAATAAAGAGGAAAAAAGAAAATAATGCCTCGGTGACGATACAAATCTAACGTCAAGTCCAAAGTTTTACTGCTGAATATTGAACAGAGCCTTGAGTCCGTATAGTCGACGAGAAGTATTTACCAAGAAACAAAAAAAATATATTCCCTCCCATTATCCTAATCTTCGTTCACGTAATTCTTAGAGTTCGAGAAGTCATCGCCAGGGGAAAGACAGTGATCGTCATGAAAGGAACCAAGGAGGAACCGAAGTGTGTTTACACGAAACAAATCATGGAGATCTTCGATGCGATAAAGTAAATTCAATCGATTGACATTCCCTTAATCACGATGGATAACAAACTGAACTTTCTCTCGGCAGTCGAATATCATCGGTACCGACGAATAGCACCGTAACATGTTCCATTCCGTTTTCGGCCTCTGACAATGAGTGAGACACTAACATTCATTAATGCCCTAACCTTTCGTCTAACTTGTTTTCGGTCAGAATAAAAATCCGAGCTCGATTCTATACGAATTTCGTGAAAATGACCGGCGATGTAGCTGACGTGAAAGAATCTGCCGCATCTACAGTCATTTTCACGACAGTCTTATAGAATCGAACTCGCATTTTCTTTCGGACCGAAAAAAAGTTAGACGAAGGGTTAAGACATCGATGAATATTACTGTGCATAATCATAGACTCGCGGCTCCATGAACGTGACAGCATAAAGTCGACTAATGTCACTCGTATTTGATGTCGTAACTCACGATGAAATGTAACAAATTCACTGCAGAAGAAGGTCAGCAACTTGCCGTAGGTTTTGCGCTCGGTAAAAGGACCCGAATCTGACATATCGGGACTGTATTTCGTATTCTGTCCTATTCGAGATGACGATCATGAATTCGAATTCGGACAACGTATTCCTGCTTTCGAAATTGGTATACGGATGTATCTTCATACTCTATGGTTCACACCTGCATCGGACAAAGCCACAAGGTTTAGCTGTATAATACACAATAGGGTGGTTTATTTATTAACTTTTTTTTTTTCAAGATGCCACGCGAAAAATTTGTGACAAATACTCGGAAAAAAAAAAAAAAAAAATGGCATGTAAAACGGGGAGGAAGTAGAAAAATATTTATAGGTCGTTACTAATTATTTTAATATTTTTTATTCGTTTTTATATGTACACCTTACGGACTTATATACATATGTATATTAGTTTATTTTTTTCTTATCGTGGTAGAATTAATCATTGTTTAAAAATATCAGTACCGAAAAAAAACAGGGACATTAAGGTGATGCGACGCACCTATTTCGGTGGCAACAACTGTTGTCCAAATTTCTCCGAGACGATTAATCGGACCAAGATGCAAAAAAATATAAACTAATACATATACAAGTCCGCAAGGTGTAGACATAAAAATAAATAAAACAATATTACAATAATTGGTAGCGACCTCTAAATATTTTATTACCTTCTCCAGATTTTACGACAACTTTTTGTTTCAGTATTTGGCACAAATTTTTCGAGTATCACATCAAGAAAAAAAAAGGAGAAAATTGTCCCAAAATGAATCATCCTAATACAAACGCCATCTGCAACCCTGCTGGATCAATGCCGTCACGCTAATTGTGCCACGCGTTGAGATTCCATTCCCTCAAGTGCTATTCGTCGAAAACCTGGATTGCGTAAAAAGTGTGATATTTTATTTGTTGGTAGAAAACAACAGTCATTCATAGTATACACCTAACTCTGCAAAAATTGTTGAGAGATATTTTTAGTTCCGGTTACCGCTCAGTCCTTGACTATTTTCATTTTTTACCACAATCGACAAAATATAGTTCTAGGTAGAAAATGAAAATTAGTTTTCTCGCCGTTACCGGAAAGTCCAGTATCCGTTACTATTCTTTCTCATTACCATCACTGTTAAATTGCAATTGTCAAATAAGCGATGCAGTTTAACCGAACATACAAACCCGATTACTCGTTGAAATCGATACGTCCGGTGACAATTCAAAGAAGTTACATATTTATATAGACTAAATAACAACGAAATCTATCTTTCACCACTCACAGCGTGCCTTACGAAACATTCGACATACTCATGGACGAAGAATTGCGAATCGCTTTGAAGTCCTATTACGACTGGCCCACTTATCCCCACGTTTACGTCGACGGAGAACTGATCGGCGGTTTTGAAACGGTTAAGGATCTATACGAAAGCGGCGAACTCATAGACACCTTGTACTCCGAAACGTTCAAGGGAAACCGGCGAGTCTTAAATTCTAAACTTTAAACCCAAACGAATATTCTCAAATCGTGCCTTTTGCAGAAATTGGTAATAAGGTTTTGGACGAGAGCGATTCGTGATAGAAAATGTAACAAAGAAACTCGACAAGGTCCGAATCTTTTGGAACAGCTGTAAACTGTAATTAAGGGTAAAATAAACGAAACAATCGAGTTTATTTTTAATGCGATTTTAGACGACTTCATTTCGCATTTGCTAGTTCGATTTTTGTACCATATAAAAATAAACTCGCGTCGCTTTTTATTTCAAATCTTTCTTTCAAATAGGTTTCGATTCGACCGCTGCGTTTACCGCGTTTTTATCTGTTTAAACGTCAACTGCGCATTCGCGTTTATATATCAGTCTTACTATTAGCTAAACACCGTGAAAAACTTTATCACCTATCATTAACGGTCACTTATATGTATACAAGAATGTAAATAGTTCCAGATTCGTAATTACCGATCGTCCAGCTGTAATTTTCTAGCCGTTGAACGATAGCTGGGCTAAAGTTATCCTTATAATTTAACAATAATAAGTGGAATAAAAATGCAGTGCCGTTTTGTTTTTTAAGAAAAATTGAAACGATAGATAACAATGTAGCGAAAAAAAAACAAATAATATTTACGCGTTTTTTTTTTTTTTGCTTTTCTTTGTTTATCGAATGGTTTTTAGTTCTCTTCTATCGAACGATTATATAGACTTTGCAGAAAACCTCAAGGTCTAGAATAATGGTTTATTGTTTACGGAAGGATACAACCTTTACCTTTTTATCCCATTACCGATAATGTGCGTTGCGCTTATGTGAGGAAAAACTTTTCAAGTATTCTATTTTATGAACGGTGCGCGGTTGTGTTTGAAATTTGTTCATGGCCGCGAATTAAATTCGTCCTTTGGACGGAATTGCCTCATTATGAATTATATAACGCGATATTTATACGAGGTTTCGGTTTTTTTTTTTTTTTTTTTTTTTTTTTTTTTTTTTTTTTTTTTTTTTTTTTTTTTTTTTTTTTTTTTTTTTTAAATTCCCAAAAATCGCCTTTTTTTTTAGGCTGTCACACTAGGTGTGCCCCTTAAGCTTATTTTGTTTTGGTCGTCTTTTTTTATTTCTTATTTATTTTTTTATATTTTCATTTACTCTTGTTTTTTTTGTAATTTCAATTATTATTGTCATTATTCCGTGAGTCGGAGCAGACGCGAAAAATCGAAGAGCATGGAGGAGTAACGTCGTGGTGGGGAGTCGAAAGGAATGACTTTGTCCAAATCGATAAACCCACCCACTCTCAACTCTGGACCATCGGGGGGAAACGGTGAAACTGGGGGAACAACTGCGTCAGAGATGACGTAGCGAACGTGAAACGCAGAGTTTCGCAGGATGAATCGGGCGTAACGTCCGAAGAAAGATTTAGGAAGAGAAATTTTTAGTTACGGTTACCGCTCGGTCCTCGACTATTTTCATTTTTTACCAAAATCGACAAAATATAGTTCCAGGTAAAAAATGAATATTAGTTTTCTAGCCGTTACCGGAAACTCTGGCATCCGTTGCTGTTCTTTATCATTACGATCGCTGTTGCTAGATTTTCTTGCAACCGTTGCGAAAATTTAACGCTCGTGCGAGAAAAAAAAAAAAAAAAAAAAAAAAAAAAAACCACCCATACAAAGTTTTACGATCAATTTATTTCAATCGGAGATTGTCCAACTTTCATCGAACTTGATTGGCACGATTGAATCGTTGCATTGTAATCCTATAAAGTAAAGCATGTGTCATGAAAAGATTACCGGAACGCGATGATAATTATCGCAGAGAAATTTTCAGTACTTTGAAAATAAGAAAAATACTAAATGGGGAATGAAAACAGAAAAAAATAACTAAACCGGATCAGAAATAAAAGATTGTAAAAGTTAAAGATGACAGCGTAATTCTAAACCGGATGTAGACTTTTTGGTCCTCGCTTATCGCGGGAAAACAGCGCAAGATAAGCTCCGGAAATATTTCGTCGAGTCTAATTGTAAACGACAAGTTTAGTTTCAACAAAGTTGAGCACCTTCCGCGTTGTGCGGAAGAAGGAAGACCAGGTGCATCAGCAGCAGCTCGTATCCCTCGCCTAGCTTTACAATTCTAAAGCTTCACGATTCAAAGCTTCGCATGGCATTGAATAGAACCGTCGACGGTTTGATCCCGAAGCCCGAGCGAAGGCTGACAAAATCACGGCTTTATATTCGCAATACAGGTTCCCACGTTCAATGTTATCGTTATCGAGGTTTCAAGTTCCCCTGAAATTAATTCGCGATCGTTAGATCAAATTTCAGCAAGCTGTTAGAAATATTTCACATCAAACGCGATGAATCACTTGTGCGAAAATAAATTACCAATTTTTTTTCATTTTTTTTTTTTTTTTTCTTTATAAACAATTTTTAGTAATAAATTGTCATTCGCGTACGATAAAAGTCCAGAGAAGGTAAAAATAATTGGGTAGTTTTCTTTCTTTAACAAATTTCTTCTCGATATTTGTATGGAACGAAAATTTCTGGGTCTTTGCATGATTGTTAACAATAAAGAAAAAACAAAGGTATCGAAGCTTAAATTATTCAACTTCTGCTTGTATTGTGCAAAGTAGAGTAACGCAAAACGATACGAAGTAAATAAATAAAAAAAGATCAGGATTGCGAATGACTACGATTTGCAAAAATTTTCGTTCGATCGAGGAGAGAGAAAAAAAAAAAAAAAAATACGACGCAATTACTTTTTGCAATTGGTAATTTTTGATCGTGTTTTTTTGTAATTATAATTTACAACGCTAACGAAATGAAATTTTTTTTTCTTCTTACGTTCAAACTCCGTTGATTGAAATATTCGTGAGATTCTGTATTTGTATGAAAAAGTTAAGAAATGCAATCTTGTTGTTTCTTGTTTCACCGTTTCCTACGTGCATGTAATAAACGTAAATACTTCTTTTTTTTTCTTCTTCTTCTTCTTCCTCACTTTTGCAAAAACCGAATCAACCATCGGCGCATTCCGTGGTGTTAAATAATTCGCATCCCTTTTGAAAAGATTAGCACAAAATTTGTCGAGATCGTAAAATACAAAAAGCCTGCGTTGGTTTATCGCTTCCTCTGCGTGTAAGTAAAACACAATACTTACAATCGCACGTGCCCGCGTTTATATTAAAATCGCGCACGCACACTTTGTAAATTTATGCGTATAATCACGCGTTGTGTAGCATTTATGAACGGACTGTGGCCTCCGAGAAGTGAAAGCAACATCCAATTAGCAGTGAAGTAAGAATGTCTGGATTCTACACTTTGTAGTCTTGTTCTTCCTCATCGAAATCCGGAAATGTCGATATTAAATTCAAGTCGAAGGATTCGTCGATGATGGTCAGAGAATTTGACGATGCGTTGTTTGCATACTTTTATTTTCCTTATAAATAAATAAAAATTTTGGGCCCGTCGAAACGTCGCGGAAAGAAAATAAAAATACGCTAAGCACGCGTAGTCAAATTCTCTCAAAGTTATTTGAGAAAATTCAAGGGTTACAAAAATTCGCGTTATAAAATTCAAGCCAATTTATTCGCCAAACTTTATTGTCGAAATATCACTCCGTTGTAAAGCTTGCAGCGCTTTTTTATTGACGATTATTAACACGCAACGCAATAACCGATTTTGCGTTGCAATAAACAAAAAAGGATCGACAAATAGCGCAAAATGGTTACTGCGTTTATCTAGTCACTGTAACAAATGAAATTTTTCACAGTGTAATCCCAGGGTCGACGACATCAAACCTTACTAATTGCAAGATCGCTCAAATATATCAAGGGCACCAAAACCACTGTCCATCGGTGTATACTTGAGACTCTTCTAGTCATAAAATATGTTCAAACGGATAAAAAATAAAAAAAAAAATATCGAATCATTTTTCATAAACCTGATTTTCAGGGTAACGGCAAAAATTGACGAAATCTCGTCCCGGACTTCCTTCCGTATTTCGCAACTCACGGAGGCTGTATTTTCCTTGATTTGAAAAAAATTCACACGCCGTGCGGAAAGATCGTCGATCGCGCCTCCAAGTGGCGGTTCTCGGCGAGCCGTTTGTACGCAGAAACACGACGCGGGCTCTCATTCAGAGTTGACCCGTTGAGCGAGTTGTACGGTAGTGCGGTGAAATCGCTCGCCCCGGGTTGAACGACTCCCGTCGGTGCGGTATTTTGAAAATTTTTCGTTTAAAAAAAAAACCGCGATCGAATTCGGTGAAACGACATGTCGGTCTGATCCTCGTTCGATACCCCAAAAATCGCGGATCTTGCGGTGGAACTGTTTTTAAAATTTTGTGCGTTTTTTTTTTTCTCCGCTCCTCATCTTCGTACACGTCAGGTTTTAAAGAGTGAGTCGAAAAGGTGAGTCGGAATACAAATTCTCGATCATCGATCGTGGCGAAAATGCGGGGATTTTGAATTTTTGAAAGAATCGGTGCTTTTCGTTATTTAATTTATTTAAATACTTGCCGGTTTATCGTGCGGACTTGGTGAGAATAATTTTTTTAATAAAATTTTTCTTTGGAATCTAAATAACGCTCGATAATTTTCTTCACACTTTTCTCCGCTCCTAATATCTTTTGCACCCTGCATGGGAAAAAGAAACTCTGCCCTTTCACATCGGCCACCACTAACACCACGTGTTGCTATTGATTTTCGCGCGCGCCACGCCGAGAGAGAGAGAGAAAGAGAGCGAGAGAGTGAAAGAGAGTGAGAGGGAGAGAGAAATACTCTCGTAGCAGCTACGCCTAGGGGATGAAAGTGGGGGTCTTCTGAGCGGTCGTAGAACGCCCGTTCTTGTAATACGATGCTTAAATTTCGATACCCGAGCACATATTTGCTCGCTTGTATTCTTATTTAACTTTTCAACAATCCGAAACAACGATCGTACAGGTCTGTACATCGTTTCTATTTTTACTATTCCGCTTGAACAGGATTCGAAATTGTCCGGAAATTTATATAAAAAATTATTCTTCGTCCCGTCATCGTCGATTTTCTAACTTTACTTGATAATAATTTTACATTGTAAATTGCGCCTCTCACGAATCGCGTTTATTCCTGTTCACAGGATTAGACATTCTTTTTTTTTTCTCTTTGAGTTTTGAAATCAAATTTCGGAGAAACTATCATTTTCAAATTATTCTCGTCATATTTTCGGATGAAATGTACGCTTTTTTTTTTACTTCGATTCTATCGGTCCGAAAATGCAAAAAAACTTTATTTTGGTTTGTAATAATCGTCAAATTTCTCGCAGGGATTTAGGAAGAAAAAAATATTTCTCATTTTGACCGACTCCATTTTTAATCCATTTCATTCCAGAGTAATCTGTTGTTAATTATTAATCGTCGTTTCCCGCAATTTGAAAACGTCTTATCAAAAACTTGGATAATTATATTTAAAAACGGAAACGAAACGACGTAAAACGTATTTAAGATGTTTGTTTGCTCTTTCCGGGAGTCCTGAAATCAATTTATCGATTATCTTCAGCGAGGTACAAAATTCCATCATCAAACAATTCGTGAAATCTTTCAAGTCAAAGGTTTTCGAATTAATTAAATTTTCACTTTTTTAATGAATAAAAAAAATCCGGACGATTCTGTATTATCTAGTGCAAATACAAATCGATATTTCTGTCAATTTGTAATTTGTCGGAGTTTTTCCGAATCAATAACGCGCAGGCATGTTGGCAATAAATAAAATATGCACGGACGGATCGCGGATTCTGTAAGTAACAAAGTCTATAGACAATTTTTTTTACGGACTACAGGCAGAAAATAATACTGTGATAACATTCACGGTTGTGTTTGATAAGTTAGCATAACGCAGCAACCTGCGGACGAATCGTGTCGTCTCAAGATCAATATAAGGGATGATGCAATATTCAAATAACTTGCTGTATAGTTACACCCAGCAACGTGTCGTAGATTTTTTCGCTTCCCACTCTTTTATACAGCTAATAAGTACAACGCCACGTGCGAGATTCGTGAAATATGACAACTTGAGTTAAAAGTTTCTAAAAGTTTGTAAAAACTTGTCCCAATTTTGCAGACGTTTTTTTTTTTTGATTTTAAACCGTTTCTCTATATTTTCGTTGCTTTTCAAATTGCACATTTTGTTTATTGGCTTTAACAGATTTATTCAAAAGATGAATATATTATATCGGAAAGACTGAGAGAAAGTTTTTTCAAGGACTAACAATTACAGGAAGACTGAGAAAAATTTCATCTGTTTTAAGTTACGAGAAAATTTTTAGTAAAATAGGTACAGTTGTATTATTTGTTTGAGTATTGTTGGTATTACGAGAAAATTACGTCTTAGTAGTAAATATATTTGGAGTAATTGTATTCGTTGATCCCACATTTTCTACGATTTTTTTTCCGAATTTTGTATTTTATTGTTCAGAAATTGGAACATTTCGTAGAAAATTTTAAACATGCATGGTTTCTCATAAAAACTTGTAGATTTTTACAGCGAAAAATGTACAAGATATTACTATTTGAAATAAAATTAACGAATCCTCATGGAAAACTATGCATGTTCACAATTTTGTACAAAATAATACCCAGTGTTTCAATTTCCGTAACAATTCGTAGACGTAGAAATTTTCACCAGGGCTAGGACAGCTAGAAATTCCTCTCTATCACTGGTGAAAATAAGTTCCAAGCCAAACGAAAATAAATTTTAGATGATTGAAAATTTTTGTAAATTTTGTAAATTTTTTGTAAATTGTTAATTTTTTGTTCGAAAATCATAAAACATTGTTAAAAATCGTACGACAATATGGGAAATCATTGGAAATCATAGTATTTTGCATGGAAAATTACAAATCTCTGCAACAATTTATAAAAATCTACAATTTTCTATGTAAAATAATAACAATTTTGTATCCAGCTAACGGATACTAAATTTTTTTTATCGCAGTATTCTAAGAATTTCGCTGAAATGTACAAATTTTTACGATCTCCATGAATTCTCATAAAAGAATACGATTTTTTTCGTAAAAACGCGATGACCGACAATTTTGGAATTCGATTTAGATCGACGAGACGATGAATATTTCCGAAAAAGTATGAAAGAGTACAATTGAACCACCGCTAGATGTCGCCTTTCTTTCACAAGAAAAAAACTTGTTGCAAAGAAGTTGAAGATTTTTTTAACTCACCTTGTCTCGATAGGCGAGTCTTATGAAAAAAGTAACATTTGTTATTCCGCTAAACTCCGTGAGTTTCACGATATTCTACAACAAATTATATCCATTTGAAAAATTGTTATTAGAAAAACGATCGCGTAAATGCGAGTGATTTTAAAATTATCTACAAAATACGACGATAATCTACAAAACATATTTCATTGCAATCCGTAAATCTCGAAATCATTCGGGCTTAAACTTGAGACGTGAAATGATCGATGATTCGAAAAGCTTCCCTTTAATCGGTGGGCGAAGAAAATATGCTGTAGGCAAAATCTGCGTCAGCTGAAGCCTTAAAAGTTGGAATGCCAAGCTGGTACATTCACCTCGTGGAATTAGGGAGGTTTGATTTTCTTATCGAGAATTCTAGTTGACGAGCCGATGCGAAAGCCGGTGAATTGCTAGCTGAAAGAAATTCTTCGGTCAATTATTCGACAAATCGTCAATTAGATGCAACACTGCGAGCCCTATTGAACGGTTAACTAACAAACGGCTCAAACCGGCACGCCAACTACAACTAATCGTAAGTTCGCCTGGCTACCGCGGTTCTTCTCTCAAGCCCCACACAAACGGGAACCCGATCGGGAATAAGAAATTCGAGATCCCTCAGGAGGGAGGAAATCCTATCCCATCGTGATGCGGGACTGCCGTAATTCGTTCTTTCCCTCTTTACTTCACACCGCAAACAAAACCAAATTTCACCTTTCGTAGTCGGATTGAACTTTGTGCTCGAATCCTTGTTCCAATAATTTGTAATATCGGATTGTAGGTAAAACCTTCGGAGCACCGAGCATTTTGTCCATCGACAAAATGGTTTAGCGCAAAAGAAAAGAAACCTCATCAGCTTGAATTATTATTCTCATTCGGACGAGTTGACGTAATTTTAGCAAATACAAAAAAAGAAAAAAAATTAGCACCACTTTTATCACCTTTTTTAAGATCAGCAAGTATTCGCACGTTTCATTCGGCTCGTTATTACTTAACCAGTATTTATTCATTTCGATGCTAAATTTATTTTGTTACTTTTTACAATTTTAACTGTCGTTTCGGTTCGCAGCTACTCACATTATCAAACCCGTACAATATTATTACACATCGGTAATGGTAGTAAAATATTTCTATTATCTCTAAAAGACAGTCGAAAAGCTAAAATTAGCGTTACAAAATCAACGTTTGTCTCCATCAATTGATAAATATTCGCAACCTTTTAGCGTACAGTTTGTGTGATGTTGTAATTGCAACAAAGATTCATAAATTATTGTTACTATGTATGAATCTTCGTTGCAATAACATATTTGTCGTATATATTTACTCGAAGTCACTGCATAGGATCGAAAAGATATAATTTGCCGAGCGTCATTGCAATTCCCAGAGGCTCTGGCATAAGTATAGTGTGAGAAACCCGTTCTACAAAATTACATATGCAGCAATTCGCAAATGACTTTGAAGCCCGTATCGTCTTAAAGCGCCATTGCAGCGATTTGGATTCAGCATCGTAAGGTCGATGAGATTTTAGGAACGTAAAACGCGATCGAGTCGCGCTTTGATCGGGTCAGTTTTACAGCCAATTGTCTAATCCAATTAGGCTTATATGCACGTTGTCGCAAATCTAAGTTACATCGCTTTGAATCAATTGGCGAGCAATAATTATGTTCGACACTCTGGGTCGATGACGTTTACGCCTTCGTAATTGAATCAAGTGTCGACAATATCACGGCTTAAACGACGCAAGTCGCGTCGCGACGGGGATTTTATTTATCCCGGGTCATATAGCTCGACCTTTTCGGAATGTTAACGCATTTTCTAGTCTCAGTTGCGTAGGAGTCGTAAATAATTAGCCGAGAATGATTTCTTTTCGAGATTCACGACTTGCCTGGATCCAAATAATTTAAGGATGTACCGGCTACATTGAGAGAAATTTATAGTTCCGGTTACCTCTCGGTTCTTAACTATTTTCATTTTTTACCACGATCGAAAAATATTGTTCCAGGTAGAGAATGAAAATTAGTTTTCTAGCCGTTACCGGACAGTCTAGTATCCGTTACTGTTCTTTCTCATTACGATCGCTGTTGCTAGATTTTCTTGCAACCGTTGCGAAAATTTAATGCTCGTGCAAGAATAAATTGACGTTAAAGCGTTTTGTTTAACTAAAAAAGTAGAGTAAACCTCGCAAACTGATTTCGCGTTGCAATAACCAAAAAAGGATCGACGATAGCGCAAAATGTTTACGCGTAATGAAATGATTTCGTTGATTTTTCTAAATACACATGAATTTTTAAAGAATTTTCTCAATGTTTTGAAATTTCCGTTTTCCAATGGGTCACAATTGTTGTTACCCAACTTTTGTTATCTCTATCACCATACAGTGATAAAAGTCTAATGACCAGTTTACGCCGAGTTAATGCCGGTTGAAATTATCATCTCTACAACGTGTTCATAATGTTAACGAACAAATTAGCAACGAATGTCTGATTGTTGCAGCGGAGTCTATTGAAAGCTTCAGAGTGCTAATTGCAAGATTGCGACGGCATGCGAAGTTCATATTTAGGAACATTAAAGAGCCGTTAAACAGCGTTTCATTCGTTTCCTTGTAAATACTTCGTCCTCATTTTTGTCAAAATATGAGCAGTGAAAACAACTTTTGATTACACAGATCTGTAAAAAGTATTTTATTTTAGCTACATGGGACTTTCTTGAAAACGAAACGGAAACGTAGCATCTCGTTCTAAGTAACGTATAAGAAAAGAAAGGAGAGTCAGAAAAATCCTCGGATCAATACAATACCGAACTAAATCGGTACCTAATGAATTAGTTTGTCCAAATAGCAAAGCTCGAGGGCTCATTGCAGGGTATTTTGTGTTCCAATCAAGCTTCTTCTTGTAATCTCACCGCGAGTCACTTTGGCGTCCAATTTGTTGTTTCATGGAATCGAGAAACAGGACGCCTACCTTGAAATTAATTGAAGATTCTCTTGAGAATCATGTGACGTCGAAAACTCCGATTCTGAGCAGACGAAGAGAATAAAATTGTTGAAAAATAATATTATAGTTCCTTTATCTTAACGTTTCTTCTTACCTTAGGAGTATTTTTGTGCTCGCAGAGATGCAAAGCTCCTGAAATCGTAAATCTTTATCGTGACAAACATGAGGGCTTAAATCATAACCATGCCTGTAACAAGTTCTGTGAAATTCACGATTTGTTATCCCTCCAATTGAATCACGCATTGGAAAACGTACCATTTTCGAAATTTTCAACATGGTCACCAGAAGAAATTCTACCGCAAAGGTACCAGTTAGGAAAAATATAAAATTATATACCAGGATAGGTGATTTTTTTTTTATCTCATTGTTAAAAGCTGGCATTGAAAAGCAGACGAAAACGGATTAAAGAGCGAAGAAGCGAGAGCTGGGTCGATAGAAGTCGAAGCTGTTATTCAGACGCTGTTCCCGAGATTGCTTTCATTTTATCAACTTCGAGATAAATTGATGTTACTTGTTTTATCTCACGTATAAACGCTCCATCCCTTTTCTTCCGAGATACGAAGACCTTCGCTAGGCAGGGGATCCATTATTCAGCACCCTGATACTGCAAAGCAAATCCAGAAACGCTGGGCAACACTCACGCAGTCAAATAACGAATAGCAAAGTGTCTATTTTCACGGCTCTTTTCTTGAAAATTATCCAAGCACCAGAGTCTCTCATTTACTTGTTGTGAAAATGATCTTCAATCATTGTTTCCAAAAAAAAAGCATAAGAATATGGTTCCAGACATGTTTCAATACTCGTTTCGCGATTGTGTACTTGTTGCAAATTAATGACAGATCTGGCTATTAGCTCATTTTAAAAAGTGGTTGAAGCCTACTCGAGTTATCGTCAATAATCGAATTTTGTAAACCACCTTAAAAACGAATGCAAGCGAAATCGAAAAACTTTCGTTGCTACTCTTTTATCTATTCAGAAACATCGTAGATTTGCATATCCAAGGACCTAAAGATCAAGTTAAACAAGTATGTAAATGTCACAGATGTGTTAACATGCCTGCAGTCATTTTCGATACATCGACACCGTTTTCAGTATTATTGAATATCCAACGCCCACTAATGACACTGACTTTAGAGGCTCTTGGGCGATCAATCCCAGAAGCGAGCGGATTATCACGCCATTCTGCGAGTCGGGTGATAATTGGATACAGAATCGTTGTTGGAGGCTGAAGTGCTTGACTAACTTCTCGTAGCGTGAATAGTGTACACAATGCGAGAGCGATGACTCTGATGGTAATTGATTATCTTCTATTCAACTGCCGGGATGTTATATCTCTCTACGCGTCGCTTTTGAAACGCCACACATGGAGACGTTCGTTAAAAGCTCCTAAGCGATCACCGAATTACGTCAAACACACTCTGACTTCAGGCGTTACATGTACCTGACACGACTGAAACTAGGGTTATGTTTAAGAATTTATTTCGTATACAAAACTGAAGTTTATTTAACAATCATTACGTATCTTTTAAACTGTGACATTTTATCTCTGTCGTGTGAAAATTTGGTTGAAAAATTTCAAACGGTATAAAAAATTACAGTCGTTTTCCTGGGATGTGTTTTTGTCGATAGCGTTTGCGGTACCAGACGTGCCTCTGCCGTTTTTGATCTGAAGAAGGGAACAAAAAATTTTTCTTAAAGCAGATATATAAAACTAGTACTTGTCGAGTCGGAATTTCGAAGTTGAATTTTTTCCAACCATAGCAGTCTCTGGAATAAAATAGGCTATTTTTCACCTCGAAATTCTTCAGTACTTGTGATGAAAAAGAAAAAAAAAAACTTTTCCAGGTATCGAAAAAACTGCTCGATAACTACTAGATTATTGCGTGAAACGTAACTGTGCAAAACTAGATCCCGATCGGTCCAGTAGTGGCGGAGATATTTCTGGTACCGATTTTGAAAACACTGTTTGAAGAAAAACGCGTTTACAGTTTTGAGTAGAGTTTACACTGACAATAAAATAACTGGTTTATTTCAAACTCACATGAAATCGTCGATTCCTGAGCCATATGACGGATCTTCCTGAGATGTCGGCGCTTCCATTAGATCTTTTCTTTGCTGTATCAACCTGATCCTTCCTTCTTTTGATGCCCTTTTCGCTGCTCACCCGGTCGGTTACAAAACGCTGTAACTTCGTCATCACTGCGAAATCCTTATGAAATTTCCAGGTTATACACTCGAAGGATATTACTTTCGAATGGGCACCTTTTTAAAAAATCGATTCTCTTGACCTGCCCAGGTGTATGCAACCCCTTAACTACACTTTAAACTTGTATTAAGCGTTGTCTCACCCGTCTTTCTACATTCAATTGTTCCAGGAATGTCGAGACCGGGAAGCATCAAGGATGGGGAAAAGGGACCCTACGACCCCGTTCCCACTTCCGCCGACGGAGGTGGCGACGAGATCAAGCTCGAGGCGAAGATGTCTCTCCTGAACGGAGTCACCGTGATCGTTGGATCGATCATTGGCTCCGGCATCTTCGTCAGTCCAGCTGGAGTGCTCAAATACACTGGAAGCGTGAACGCAAGTTTACTAGTCTGGACTGCTTCCGGTCTTTTCTCCATGGTGGGTGTATTTGGCTACAAATATGCTTTCGTGAACCTTCGAACGCGAATCGTGCAGATAAAATAGTTCCATGATCATCACTACGAACATCAGACTGGTTAGGAAACGAGTATTTCATGTTGTACAAATGGTTGCAGTGTACGAAGCAATATTGTCGAAACTTCGGATAACAATATCTTGTCGAATCAGCCCGATACGAATATCGTATAATGATTTTACAGTGGGATAAGATCATACAGTCTTGAAATTGAATCAGACCAAACGATACAAGTGTAGGCTGGTTAAACATCCGATTACGAATCTCGTCCACTTGTCAATTGCTCGATAGCCGCTTTTAGCTACCTACCAATAACTTTCGTTCAACTACACGAGTTATGCGCCATGACCTGTGGAAACGGAGGATTGATAAAGCGTCACGAATTTTCAGGTTGGCGCTTATTGCTACGCTGAGCTGGGATGTATGATAAAAAAATCCGGTGCCGATTACGCCTACATCATGCAGACTTTTGGCCCGTTCTTGGCCTTCGTTAGACTCTGGATCGAGTGCATGATCGTCAGGCCTTGCAGCCAGGCTATAGTGGCCCTGACCTTCAGCACTTACGTCCTGAAGCCCATATTTCCGGACTGTGATGCACCGGCCGATGCAGCTCGCCTGCTTGCAGTGTGCTGCATCTGTAAGTATCTACGACCAGTTTCGAACCTCGGTGTTAATTTCATCCGCGCCACATTTCCTACACACCGCAATTTCCGCGTCATCTTCGATTCCATCGGCGAATAGACCTCGGGTTTCATTCCAGCAGTCTTGTTTGATCCTGCGAGGCTCTAACCTCTGACATGGGTTCACTGTTCGCTACTGAACTACCTTGCTGAGGTTCTTGCTTCGTTACGTTCCCTTTAGTATTGATCTGGTCTTTAAATAACCCGAAGCTTCGAAGATTTATCGACATTTTCCACCAGTCTTAAGTCACTACGTCACACTTTACACCTTGCCTCGCTGCGTGGTGACCGTGACGTGATGCAATGGTCTCCTTGTTCCCGACAATATGTAATCTAATGTCAAGTTCACTCTAGATTAGTACAAGCTTCAGACGATCATTGAACTCGGACTACTTGCATGAGTTTGGACCTCATTCCTAAGGTGAACGTTCCAATTCTTGACCACTGATATCAAATTTTAAAATTGATCAATATTATTTTTATAACGTTCATTCAAGTCAGTAGTGTATAATGTTATATATTCCCTGTTGAGAAGTCGGTAGAACTACTTTAGGATTTGAAATTCGTAAATCAGCGCATGGACTCGATGTGAGTAGCGGGTAAGTGCTTTCTGAAGTAAAGAGATTAACAAATTGGTCGTTTTTCAAGCGCTTCTCATCTTTAAGCAGTCTTCAAAGAAGGTCTCAGCCTATCGACTGACTTTTAAGCTGACTCAAGCTCGTCTTGAACGTAAGAATGGACTGCGAATACCGGTTACATGGTCGAAATCGAGTACTTTACAATGACTTCGCTACATCGTGGTTGTTTTTTTTTTCACCCTACTTACGGTCCAGTAGCATTTTCAATCACTCGTTTTTTATCACCGATATTGAAAAGATGTTCTCAGAAATACAGTGCCTCGATATTTTCCAAAACAGCCTTCATTTCTTTTAAATTAAACCGTGTGTGTTGGAAAATATTCCTGCGTACTTTTTATCCAGTGAAAAGACACCTTCGTGATGGTAGAATGTGGAACGGTTTTCACTGCAACGTCAAAAGAACGAACCAAGAAAACTGTGCCAAGGAAAAACTTGACGAATAACAAACATTGCCTATACATTCTGCGTTTGAAAGCTTACCACAGAGCAACGGCGAGACAAAAGATCGACGTTAGCTACTCTCCGGAGAAATTAGACCGCTAATCACTTCCTTTGGTAAGTCCATAGTCGTCTGGTTGTTATCAACCTGGTGATCGATACAGCCGTGGACTTTGGGTTAGCTCACTCGTTGGTTTTCCGCCTTGGCATCGAGCCAAGAAAGAAAAACCACCATCGAAAGAGGCTTTCAGCAATCGAAGTCTGCCTGGTCAGGTTCAGCTAAACCTGCGTGACCACTGCTGGAAGCAAGATATCGAGCAGTGAGTGTTTGCCATCGAATGTTCCCTAAAATGGTCAAATGGAAAGAGCAGTGAGGGTAAAAGAACACACTGCGTGTAGTCGTCATCGTAGCTCGATCAGTACGAAAGTCCGAAGAAATCGAACTTGATCGAATCATGAACGTCACTATTGGAAACGAATGTCAGATACTCGGACCTTTAACCTTCGTTCGACTGTTTATTGATGACTTCATGTCAACCTACTGTCTGTGACCTGATATTCTGCACTAAGAGATTGCGCACGATTAAGAATGAACTGATATGCGCATTTTCTATTGATCAAAATCCTAGTGGAGTCAATTTGGTGCCAAAAATAATTCGAGAATAAGTTTACGGTGTACTGCTTTATGGAAAGCTGTAAAGGAAGACATCCTTCGCGAAATTGTATGATTGACGTTGGAGGTACCAGTGTAAAGATTTCGAAGCTTCGTAGAATTGAGTAAGAAATATCCTCTGCCGTTTCGGAAACAGGACCAGAGTGACGATAAACGTACGTTATATTTTCCAATGTGGAAAACAAGTTCGTTGTGGATCAGAGTCTTGGCAAACACTGAACGTCTGCAAACCGGTTACCGTTTTAGGACAATTGAAATCTATTTCGCTATTCAGGTCGATTGAGTTTTCGACAAGATCAATTGAATTCCGATCCGTACAGTGTCCTAATGCAGAATATGGTTGATTCTTAACGAGAAAACACGTTGACAGTGTCATTGGCTTGAACCAAGTGTTTGTGGTATGGACTGATCGAGGACACTGACGATTCAAAATTAAATGAATGATTTTCGATCCACGATAATTTAATCGGAAGAGAAGATTCCTCGCTTTTAGATTCTGTCTTTTGTTCACAATTGTGCCAGGTTTCTTCCAATGACTTTCAAGTGTGTTTGGGAGAAAATCCGCCATTCACCAGAAAGATTGGTCGTAAGAAAAGAAGACTACTACAAGGAACACTTGTTCAAATACTTGTTTGCTTGAAACAGTTGGGCAATCGCATCTGTCCTGAACTTGTGCAGTATTACTCCGTAGTCACGTGACTCTGACTTGGTGTAATTACGTAGCTCTTTTTTGAAGGTCTTCGAATTTTCTTATTCACACGCGAATTGATCCACACCATTAACCTTTTGTTGCACATATTTTTCCTGACATGCGATTCTCTTGAAATTTTGCATACATGGGTTCTTGGGGTCGCTGATAACGAATCTGAACTCGAAATTCGAACATTCAAAATGGCGGATCCAATATGGCGAACATAGATTCAAAAACTTATTTGATTTTGATAAAACTTTACGTTACACGGTTTTTGGAGTCACTGATTACGAATCTAAACTCAAAATTCGAAAATTCAAAATGGCGGATCCAGTATGGCGGATGTAAATTCCAAAGGTTATGTGATTTTGATAAAACTTCATATTATACGGTTTTCGGGGTCACTGATTACGAATCTGAACTCGAAAATTCGAAAATTTAAAATAGCGTATCCAATATGGCGGACAAACAAAAACAAGTAGAAATATTTTGAAAAAATTCAGTAAAATTTTTCGTCGTTTATTAAGTTTGTGTCAAAACTGACCTTCGGATTATCACGATAGATTTGCAGAAAGTCCTTTTTTTCGTGGAAAAGTAGGAATTTCGACCATTTGTTCAGGTGTGCTACTTTTGCAATGTATAAATCAATAAATTTCATCTTTTTTGTTTTTAGTCTTGGAAATATTTCAGGGACCATTTGGAACCAAAAATGTAGTTTAATAAATAAAAAGCTGCGAACCAAAGAAACGGTTAATCCAAGGGTTAACCAGTAAACGAATGAAAGAACTGGCGCGGCAATTTTCTTGAAAAAATTCAACTCGTTCCCATTTACTGATCAGATTATTGACACGGTGGAATCAATGACGTCCGGCAGGCTGTCCATTTACGAGCAATCATATTTGGCCTTGATAGCCTTGGCGTAAGGCTTCCCAGTCTGACGCTTAGGTTCTTCAGCGAAAAAGATCGCCACGACAAAAGATCGTCTGACGCAACAACAATGAGAATCTCGCGAGACGGTGTTTCGCATCCTCGTTGTTCCTCCGGCCCTCCCAACTCTGGCCTTCCTCCTTTTCACGCTCAATGCTCGGCGACTCCCTGCAGAGGAGACGCTCGTCTTCTCTCAGATTATTAAATTACTTTAGATTACACTCGTGCCAAGATTGCCGTCAATAATGATCGCAGGCTAGTTGACCGTCTGGCGAATTCCTCCGTCCGAGACTCGAAATTTCTGCCAACAAACAGACGCAACGAATCGGCAAACTGTGATAAACGAAATATCTTCCGGACAGAGAGAGAAATTTCTAGTTATGTACGGAATGCGGTCTTTGACTGAAAACTGATGGAAAAATAAACAAACGGTATTGAATACTTTGCGATAAGATATGAATCGGAAGAAAAATAAGCCGCGATGAAGATGATAAGAAAATTAAATTTGAATAATAATAATGCCAGAAAGTTGTCAATTAGTTGTTTGAGCTGAACATTGTTTAACAAATCCTTGGGGAATGTTTTTATTTTGTCATGCGATATGAATTCGTTGATTTTTCCGAATACGCGTGAATTTTTAAAGAATTTTGTCATTGTCTTGAAATTTCCGTTTTCGAAAATTTGTAAAGACTGTGTTTACGAAACTATTCGTTCAATTCCTCGGAAACTTCTTAAGTGTGATGTTAAACGTTTGTACAAAAACTTATCCAAAATGTTCGATTTTTCCTTCATTTTTCAATAATTAATATTTTCGAAAATGGAACTCTCAAAACAATGAGAAAATTCTGAAGTAGTTAGTATTGAGCAATCAACTTCATTCGCAACGTATTTCACAAACCGATTGCTTAAACTCGGACGTATTTCCCCTGGCTGGATAAATTTTTATCTTAACAATGAAATCTGATGAAAAGAGAACGTCGTGACTAACGTGAACCACTTTTCTTCGAAGAAATCTTACCGAGTGGTCAAAACGCTTCGAGTATAAAATTATACCTATACGTATAACAATATTACTAACGCGTCACGTTCAACGGCCCTGATACTATTTCGAAACGGTCAATTGTTGCTTCACACGAGAATGTCGCGTGAGATATAACGTACAAAGTTTGTACGCAATATTGTTTACTCGTGAAACAATAATCATGGTCAAGAAGTCCGTTTGATATTCGTAGAACCGTGAATATCGCTTTTTTAATCTTCACTTCTCTCTCGCTTCGGCAAATTAGGACGTCAGAAATGTTGACCGAATTCAGGCAGCGTTCTTACAGGATCCTTGCAGATGAAGGCCATTGCAGCCAGTTACACGATCGATCAATCAATCGTTAATCAGACCGTCGCAGAATTTCCAATTTCAGTTTATAATGAATCGCTGATTATCGTGGCTATCGTCTAATCCAACCATCTTCAACGTTTTCGCGTATCTCATACAAAATATATTACAGGGTTCATTTTTTACTGTTTGAAAAACTAGCCCAACTTGCATCACCGAAGTTTATAGCAATACATTTTTTTGCGTCTAACAATTCCGCAGTTGACTGTTCTCGTATTTTATCCGAAAGATTGATCGTCTCGGTGAAATTTGGATAACAGTTTTTGTTCCTGTTTCGTTTTCGGTACTGATTTTTATGAACAATGATTAATTCTACCACGATAAGAAAAAAATAAACCGATATATGTATGTAAGTCCGTAAGGTGTACACATAAAAACAAATAAACAATATTGCAATAACTGGTAGCGACCTATAAATGTTTTCCTACTCCGTCCAGGTTTTACGACAGTTTAATTTTCTTCAGTATTTGTCACAAATTTTTGCGAATGGCAACTTAAAAACTAAAAAATTGTTGATAAAGAAATTAACCATCCTATTATAGCAATAACCAGAATAACGCGTGCAAAACTCTTGGCCAAACAGATAAATTTATTTCGCTATCAATTGAATCGTACAGTCATTTTGTGGCGTATGAGTGAAAGAATGGGAAACACCAAGTTTTTTTCCGATTTCATAAACTTCAAACGAAATGCTGCAAACGTAATGCGGTGAATAAAAACTTCCATACTATTCTCACAGAATATTCCAGCATTGCGATAACAAAACTGCAAAATTGAATCCTCTTCAACTCACAGATATGTAGAAAGAGTAGTTGTTACGATTTTTTGCGTGTTGGTCGAACTGTTTTCAAAATAATATTCCGCTTGTAAACTATGCTAGAGGTAGAAGAGCAATTATTATTTTTCGACAATAATTTTGCAATCCGCCAAGAAAAACAATCTTGGGATTTCCAAGGATCGACCGGTTCATGGAAGTAACAGATCGTCAAGTTTGCCGCACGTTTCTTTCTCTCATTTGTTGGTAAAGGTTTAGCAATATGGTGAATAAAAATAACAATGTCACACTCAGAAATAAATGTAGTCGTTTTGACCAAAATTTGATCCTGGAAACGAAGTCTTAGGGTTAATATACACCAGACCAAACGTTATTTTCACGTAACTAAAGAGTTTTGTTGATTTTGTAGTGCGCAGAAAACAAAATGGTTTAGTTACGTCCAAGAAAAGGTTTCGCACCACAAACTCATAGATTCTGTTGCGATTGCGAAGTCAGATCCGCGCAGTGAAATCATTTTGTAAAGATTGAAAAATGATTGTTTTATTGTTGTACCTGAAAAAATTATCGTTTGATTGTAATTTACGCTGCACGAATTAAGCGCCGCATCAAACAAGGACGAAGAAATATGCGATTGCGAATTGAGTGGCTGATTCAATTGTATCGGATCACGAATGATTTAGTTCTGCCGATTATACTTGACCGATGCCTGGAACTTCTCCTAATAACTGCTAATCTTACTTTTCTCGCGAGAAAGGATTTTCAACGCGTCACAGAAAGTATTTTTCCACCTCAACAAAATATTTTTTAGACCTACGATGTAACGTATTATTCGATGGCGTTAATCGATTAATAGCTCTCGTGATTTCGTAAATTTGATTAATCTTCATCCACCGAATAGATTTAGTGAATTGCATGAAGCGATTCAGTTGAATCTAACCGAGGATATTCAATATTTTGATGATATCATGAGAAAAGTATCATTTCGTTAAATCGTCTAAATTAAATTTCATATTTCGTATTTACAAGTATATTTTTTTCAATTAAAAATTGATTCCGCCTATTTTGTTCACGAAACAATAATATTTCACATCGTTCAACAAATCGAAATCTAGATTTCTTATCCAATAAGTACACCATGTTCAGTAAAATTCGTTCGAAGTAATTATTTGACTAATTCTGATATCTCAATACAAAAATATCGTGTCTTCTCAAAAAAATTCCACAAAATTCGTCTAGAAATTGATTTTTTTAAAAGAACAAGAACTTTTCTCTGTAGTCTCTCACTTTGAAGAGGCGAATATTAAGGCTTAAAAATTGAGAGGAAAATTTATTCCAGGTCTCTTTTATCAAAAGATTTGCAAATAGTAGAGTCAATTGCCGTGTGCATAAAAATTACCGACAGGCTTCGAAAACTTTCGGTGAACTTGTCCAGGACAATCTATAATATACGGGATAGTATTACACCGTCTAGAAAAAGCAGCGCACGGAAAAAATTATCGCGGAAGCCAGATATGCGTACGTATACCAGCAAACTATACTCAACCAGATCCAGAGACACGTATCAGGTTTTGTGGTGAGCCGTATCCCGTACACAAGAGTTTTTTCTTCCTCTCGCCACAGATTATTACGGTGTATGACGTCGCACGTGATTGCGAAAAAGGTGTTAACAATTTTTTTTCCTCGTTGTTTTTTTTTTTTTTTTTTTTATATTTATTTTCACTCGACGTTTACCAGCAGCACGTTTTTAGCATTTAATGAATGCAGGATAACGGGATTGATCTAATTGTAAGCCCAAGAAGAAGTAAAAGTATGCGTGGAAATCATTTTGAATAAAATTTTGAGCGAAAAAGATTTTCCAACCAAAAGTGAGTCTCGGTGAGAATATAGAAAAATCCGCGATGGGATGAAAATTTGTAAAAATTGAATCGTAACCGCACTGAGAGAAATTTTTATTTCCGGTTACCGCTCGGTCCTTGAATATTTTCATTTTTTACCACAATCGAAAAATATAGTTCTGGGTATAAAATGAAAATTTCTTTTCTAGCCGTTATAATATTCGATAGATATTCGAACAGTTTTTTCTTTAACGATACCTGTTTTACTCAATTTTTTTAGTTACAGTAACAAACTAAATTTTTCTCAATGCAAGTTGATGAGATAATTCGTTTTGAATAATAATATTGTAACAAAGTTGTTGATAAATTGTTTGAATAAAAATTTGTGCAACAAATCTCTGGTGACATTTTTTTTATTCCGTATAAAATGAATTCATTGATTTTTATGAATACCTATGAATTTTTAGAATTTCCGGCGATTTTGAATAATTCCATTTTCCAAAATTTTCTAACGCTTTATTATTTATGAAACTGTTCGTTCAATGTCTCTAAAAATTCTTTAGTGTAATGTTTACAAAAACCCATCCAAAAATTCAGGACCTTCGATGAATCTATCAAAATTTTTTAAATTCTCGAACACTGCTGTTTCAAAATCGCGGAAAATTCCAAAAAAATTCACAGGTATTCAAAATAATCGATGAATTCATTTTATATGGAATAAAAAAAATGTCGCCAGAGATTTGTTGCACAAATGTTTGTTTCAACAATTTATCAACAACGTTTTGGCATTGTTATTATTAAAAACGAATTATCCCATCAACTTTGTTACGATTGATTTGGATTCTCATCTCATCGAGACGGACTTTTGGTTCGGAATATACGTTCCATCACACCTGAAGGAGCCCGAGTAAGATATTTTCTATCTTTGCCCTCTTGACCTAACGACGACGATGATCGGACCAAAAGTTATTATACAACAACAGTTGTCGATTTAAATTTATACATCGGTACGTTACACAGAGACAGGAACGAATTGGTGGTATGCAAACCAGTTTACAAACGATGCGATGGATCAGAGATAAAACCGCGCTGTTCAAAGATTCTGACACTAGCTGCCGGACGTTAAATCGCTGTGGAACAAGTCAATGAGATCACGCTTGAGAATCAATTAAAGTTGTACGCCAAGCCTCCATAATAAAACCGGAATAACAGCTGAAATGTTATTTTCGTTGGTATATTCAACTTTCAATGCCGACAGGCAAACTCAGTCAAGTTGTCAACTTGCCTCGTCGAACGAAATCAACATAAACGGGAAATTTGTACTTCAGCTTGTTCTGTAAAATAAAACATACGCTCGTAAGCGTGAATAAAAATTCCTTCCGAAGAAACCGGCTGTCATTTGGAATAAATAAGTGTGCAGACTGGCTCTGGTGTATCTTCCTGATCTTGAAATTCTGAGAACGGAATTTAACTTTTCACGAATCGCGTGTAACGGCGAGAAGATGAAGAGGATTAATCGTCCTGTACTGCTTACGACCTTCCAACCTTTTTAAAGGGTTATACCCGGTCAGGAGGGCGAAAACAAGCGTTTTTTGAAGGATTTTTCACGAAGAGACGTTTCAATTTATTAATATAAAAATTTATGTACGTATTTTGGTAGCATTGACGTTCGGTGTGATATTTTTTAATTGTAAAAATAATTAATTTTAAAGCTGCTCGAATAGAGTCTTCGATTCTCATGATCGGATTTAAGCTTCGACACTTAACGCTACGAGTTTTTTTCTCGCCATTTTGCGCAAACCTCAACGTTAGACTTCAGTACCTACGGTACGAAATATTCAGGTCGAATCGGTTGAAAAGCGAAAGGTAGGCGTGTAATATTGTACACGGTACATAATTGGAGGTTAATAAAAATTTCCGATCGTTTTTACAACTCAGGGTGATTATCAATATCGTACGTGAGTGAACGTCGAGTTGTAAAATTCAATACACTTTCACCCTTTGCACCATTCTTTAAACGGACGATCGAAAGGTGCCGCAATTACTACTTTGCTCCGAATTACAACCGACACGAATGTCATTCGTTGATATCTGGACACGAACACGAGGTTGTGCAAGATTCGATCTGTCGCCTTTCTTTCCATCGCAAGGTCAGCTAGACTTTATTTTAAATATGCTGTTACAAAGGATTAAATCATCGCCTTACGCGGAGAAAAAATTTTTACTTCCGGTTACCGGTCAGTTCCTAACTAATTTCATTTTTTACCGCAATCGAAAAATATAGTTCCGGGTAGAAAATGAAAATCAGTTTTCTAGCCGTTACCGGAAATTTTTTTAACGATACCTGCTTTACTGAAGTTTTCTAGTCACTGTAACAAATGAAATTTTTCTCAGTGTGTAATCCACACCCAACGTCCAGATCGTTGGAATACCTATACGTAGGAAGACCTCGACTGCATTTCATCGATTGTGCTTTCAACGAGGCGTGGGCTGGTGGTTCTTGAGGGTGTGCACTTTGTGACGAGTGAGTCCTTCTGAACCTGCACTCGAAGTCATTAAAAGTCATTCCGAGTCACTCCGTCTCGAAACGAAATTCAAGCCTCGAGACATCGGAGGGTGTTGAATAATTCGACAAAACCAGAACCGCAATTTAGCAATAATTAGCGTTCAAGTTTATCGACCGAAATCGATGCCGGAATATGGATAAGCGAAAAATTTAACCACACGTTTCGTTTCTTATACGATAAACAATAATACTCGTCCAAGGTGGTTTTACGAACTCAGTGGTTCTGTTTCATCTATATTTGTGAATATCGTATCACTGTTTAAGAAATGTAAGAAGTTTTATCGGTGTTAAGGGTGAAAAAAAACAAAAATGAAACAATATACGAATCGACGTTTCGGCCCTGATGGGAGGGGAGGAGGGCTCTTCAGAACTAAAACAATTCATTGAACAGAACCTCGTTTTGTGAAAAGAATTGTTTTATCAGATCATATAGTAATGAAATAAACTCGAAAGATAAAATGAAGAGGACAGAATGTGACTTGTATTCCGTTGAATGAAACCGTTCTCAGTGCCGGAAGTTAAGAAAATACATCAAGACAGGTTGAAGAGTAATTACGTTGAAATCCATCGAAATAACGGTTACATACATTTTTCCTTACGTTCGATTTACTGAAAATTTTGCATAAATTGGCTTTTGGGATCGCTTATTACGAATCCGAACTCGAAATTCGAAAATTCAATATGACCGATCCAATATGGCGTACAAAGAAAAACAACAGGAAGAGAAACTTCGAAAAAGTTCTGATAAATTTTTTGGCGTGTATTAGGCTTGTGTAGAAATTATCATTCGGATTTTCATGAGGGATTAGTAGAAAATCTATTTTTTTTTTTTTTGTGGCAAAGTTCAAAAACCGACCATTAGTTTACGTGTGCTAATTTTTCAACAAATAAATAAATAAATTCAACATTTTTTTCAGACTTATAAATATTTCGGAGACCATGTGGAACCGAAAAACTCGGCAGTCTTAAAAATTTTTATTCATCTGCTTCTTTAGGGATTATTTTATCAGAGTGTAATTAAACGAAAGCGTTTCTACACACTTAAAATCTTCCTTCGTACATTTCACACGGGCGAAAAGAAAATCCCACTATCAAATTATATCAAGAATCTTTGAAAATTCATCCAAGATTCTTCGAAATTGCAAAATATATATTCTCAGTACCATGTCTCAGACTTAATATTTTACAACAACAAAATCTGTTCGATTTTGCAGGTATTGATATTTTTTTTTTTTTTTTTCTTCTCCAGGTGTCCTGGCCTTCATAAATTGCTGGGACGTTCAATGGGCAACGAGAGTTCAGGACATCTTCACGTACGCGAAGCTCTTGGCCTTGTTCATAATCATCGTCACTGGATTCTGGCAGCTGTGCAACGGTAATGATTCCAAATTTCGATAACAGTTATTTAACATATCCGATATGTCAAATGATTCCAAGCCGATATGAAATTTTGTGAAAGTGTTTCGATACCGGAACACGTACCTACGTATTTCGGTATTTGGTACGAGTATGAGTTGCGTGTAGTACGTTTAATCACGCTAGGCAGTGATTGGCGATATTACAGCGTTTATAATTAATTGATAAATAATCTATTACTGGTCGTCGAAGTCAAGTGTGACGTGTGACAGGCCGAAAATGAGGTTGAGGACATTGGGAATGTATCCACCTTAATTTAGAAAGTGCAATGTCATGTAATCGACGTTTATATATTATTATTGGAGGAGGATCGAATCTACAGAAATCGGTTCTACAGAGCTAGTATTTTACAGAATATGTTCTGAATACTCGTTTTTTACAGAAACATTTTTCTACAGAGTATTTTTCTACAGAAAAGAATTCGAGATTCACACCAGAAATAATCCTGCATAAATTATTCTGCAGAAGAATTGTTCTACAGAGGAATTGTTCTACAGAATATTTTTCTACAGATAGATTTTTCTACAGAATACTTTTCTACCGAAGAGAATTCGAGATTCACATCGGAAATAATCCTGCATTAATTATTTTACAGGAGAATTGTTCTACAGAGGAATTGTTCTACAGATAGGTTTTTTTACAGAACACTTTTCTACCGAAAAAAATTCAAAATTCACAACAGAAATAATCCTGCATGAATTATTCTACAGTAGAAAAAATTTCTGAAGAACAATTTTTCTGTAGAATTCGTTAATTATCCTACAGTAGAAAAATTTCTTGTAGAACAATTTTTCTGTACAATAAATGATCGAGGATTATTTCATATGCGAATCTCGAATTCTTCTCTGTAGAAAAATATTTTGCCGACCAATTTTCCTGTAGAATAATTCATGGAGAATTATTTCTGATTTTCTGAATCTCGATTTCGAAAATTTATTTGTCAAAAAAAATATTTCTGCAGAAACGAGTCTGTAGAAAATATTCTGTAGAACATTTGATTTGTAGAACAGATTTCTGTAGAACCGAACGGCAATGTTATCATTAGAAGCATCTCCTGAGTTTGTAGGGATAGTTTAAACTTGCAATAAAAACTAGACCCTCAAAATAGGTACTATATTCTTGACCCGAGGTCAGCTGGAAGTCAATTAATCATAACCGGTCAATTGACTCTGCTTGTGTTATTCTTTCGGCTGATTAAGGAGGACTTTACTTCCGCAGTTCGTTAGCTCGCTTTTAATTTTACGGATTAGTCACTTTGTACCATTTTTCCGCCATCGAATGACTTTGAATCTAACGTGAAGCTATGCAATTTGAATCGTACTAGTCCGATCAAAATAGGTCCGAATTGAGAATATTCGGGATATGGCTTCAGTTTTGTGTAAATGAGTTGATCGTCGCGTAGAGGTGAAAATTCTACATCGAATTTTGTCTTCTTTTGTCGGAAACGGAGTCGAATTAATAAATTGGGAAAAAATGAATTATTTCATCGTAATTTCCAAGATTCTGTCATTAAGTAGAATTTCTATGTTCTTAATTCGTTAATCGGACTCAGTTTCCGACATGAGGACACAATTCGGTGTAGAATTTTCCTCCCTGCACGATGTTCAAGTTATTTTTCATCTATCGATGACAGTTTTTGGGGAAAACCCTCCCCCACCCCAAGAAGCGTCAAATTTTGCTGGTTTCTCGAAACGCCGTTTATTCGGCTCAAAAATGATTTTAGATATCAGTTCCTGAGGGACGAAAATCTCTGTACACAAAAACGCAGCCATATCCCGAATAATTTTTAATTCATACCTATTTTTACTGCACTAATACCTTGATTATTCAATAATATCTCAAGTAATTTTAGAACATTTTGTAAAGCGATTGATGGATCACGATGCATGAAAATTGCAAAAATTATAATTACATTTCGATGTAAGCTGCTGCGTTTTGGAGGCAAGAAAAAAAAAATCATCGGTGACTGTTTTTATTGATCGAGAGCAACTTTTTTTTTTTGTTTTTATTTCTTTACACGCGACTTAGCAGCGTGTGAAGGATATCCCGGATAAACGATGCAATGCGCGTAGCGTAGACCGGAACAGAATGAATAGTTCAGGATTAGCCGACACAGACTGCGACACAATTACTCAGCCGTTTGAACTCTCAATGAGATGAAACCGGTCTGAGAATAGCCGTTAAGGATATAGCTGTTGAAAAGCGTGCAGATAAAATACGGGGGAAAAAAACAAAGCGAATAAAAGTTTTAAAAAAATTGTGAGAGTTATCCTTAAACACGAGAGAAATATAAGGTATCCTTGTTCCAGCTGTTTATTTTTATCAAAGAAAAAGGAAGCTTGAACAGAATAAATCAACGCATGTATCAAATAGATTGATAAATAAGAAAATCGAAAACGTTACTCGATACAGGAACGAAAATTTTTTTACCGTCAATTCTTTCTTATGCCTGAGTGTGTGATCCGTTGAGGAGTCTTTTTATTAAGACAATTGGAAATTCATTAAAAAGATTCGATTTTAATTATGTTGAATAAATTTGGGTTTTACTTGAAATCCCCGCCTAAGTCATTATATTAATTGTTAAAAAAAAATTTCTGCTTAAATGAAACTAAGATTCCACGTTAATAATGATAGCTTGGATCCAAAACTATCAGCGGTCTTGAAACTCACGTAAATATAAAATGAAAATTTTTTTGATATTGTCTCTGAAGCATATCCTTCGAACAGAATCGTCCTGAACATCCAATAAGGAGTTATTTGATTACGATTACCTCTTGACGCGAGTCGTTGTTCGGACTTATTGGCGAATCATATTGGCAGCCCCTTTTTGCTAACACGTCGAAATCCATGTTGAGTTTTTTATTACTCAACTGCAGCAACACGCAAACCCAACCTTTGCGAATCGACGGTTCATTTTTGCTGAGTTCATCGTTCATTTTGAAAATCATAGCCGCTCCATTGTCGGTGTTCGTTTTGTCTGTACTCGACATCAAACAAAGAGCGACTGATCACACGGTTCGAAAATTCAACGTGGGCTGAATTGCAGTGCCTGTAAAAGGTTTAAAAAAATAAAAAAAATAAAAAAACGCCCAAACATCGATCGTCTGATAAATTTGTAATTATTTCTTTTCCAAGACTTCTATAGCTGCAATGTTTTTTTTTTTTTTTTTTCTACTTATTACTTTACATGTGGCCGGCTTGCGTCAGGCAATCAGAATCGCCTTTGACCACGGATTAGGTAAAAAAAAAAATTCCGTTACGTCGCTGCAATTTCTCGGACGTCTGTATTAGGGCTGTGCGATTTTTTTTTTTTCGATCAATCGTTTTTCAGATTAATGATTAATCGGCGATTTTTGTTGGTTGTTTTTTCAACAAATCGGTGGTTTCAATTAATCGTTTTTTCTGTTAATCGATCGATCCCAGTTGCGTCGTAAGAATTGTACAAGTCGGTAAATATGTGAATCAAAGCCATAATCTGAAAAACGATTAATCGACTAATTAAAAAACGATCAATCGACCAAAGGAAAAAAACGATTAATCAAAGCGGCCCATCGATCGATTAATGCGCACAACACTAGTTTGTATAATAGCTGAAAAATCTTTTTATCATTCGTCACATTGTTCTTAAAATGAGAGAAATATTTAGTTCCGGTTATCGCTCAGTCCTCGACTATTTTCATTTTTTACCACAATCGAAAAACATACTTCTAGGTACAAAATGAAAATTAGTTTTCTACCTGTTAACGGAAACTCCAGTATCCGTTGCTATTCTTTCTCATTACGATCGCTGTTGCTAGATTTTCTTGCAACTGTCGCAAAAATTTAACGCTCCTGCAAGAATAAATTGACGTTAAAGCCTTGTTTAACTAAAAAAGTAGAGTAAACCTCGGAAACTGATTCTGCGTTGCAATAACCAAAAAATGATCGACGTTAGCGCAAAATGTTTACGCGTACCTCGTTTTTCGTAATTCCAACAATATTCAAACAGTTTTTTTTTAACGATACCCGCTTCACTCAATTTTTCCAATCACTGTAACAAATGAAATTTTTCTCAGCGTAGCCATTTCTTCTCCCGTTTCCCCCTGTAATACTTAAATCCAATTAGCGATAGTGTGTCAAAGGACCTCCTACGCTCATAAGCAGAACTATTAGTGCCGGTAGGACAGACGAGGGCAGGCAGACGAGACCTCTTCTTTAGTCAGCGCCTCTTGCCGGACGAACCAATTTGCCCAATCAGAAAGGTGGTTAAATATGTATATATACTTATAATACGCGCTGCTCGCGAATGAAAAGAATCGTGAAATTGGCCCAATCAGTAACGTACGTAAATGGATCCGTAATGGCAAAGCTCCTCGTCTCCGTCGTCTTAGACAGACTGATGTAACAACTCGGATCTCGGATCGATCTTAATCGCCGAGTTGATATCCATCATCAAAAATAATAGAAACACGACTCGATTGAATCGGCAAAAATGAATCTATTGATCGATTGTTTCGTACTTTTTTGAGACGGTGCACATAAAACCAAAATTTCGTAAATCTCAGTACGTAGTATTAATAGCTTAGTAAAAATATTCATTTATCTATCACTTGTTGTATGAAACAGGTAATTAGGAAGGTAAGATAATGGTAATAAGTGATACTTTAATCACACAAATTGACATTGTATCGCATCGTTCATGGGAGTGATAAACAAAAACCGATTGTGAGGAAAAATAATCGAGTTTGAAGTATAATCGATTCGATCGAAAATTGTGATTATTTTTAATGTTACCAACTCAATTTATTATTCGGTACCGGATTCATGGATCATTAACTGACTTTCCGAAAACCGTAGAAGCCTATCGTTTACTAAGTATTGTCGGTAAACTTTCGGCAACAAACGGAATTCGACAAATGTTTATCATAAATTCATATGGAATTTTTTAAAACAGTATCAAGTTCTTGTCAAGCACGAGCTGTTGCTCTGCCGTGTCGTTACAATAATCAAAAAGTGATTAATGATATAAACGACTTTAAGATATTCCCGGATAGTTATGAAATGTATGTATCGTTATAAAAATACTTGACGTAATTTTTATTATTATTACTTCTTCAACGATCAATATTTTGACTCTATTGCTTGAAAGTTCAGAGTTGAAATATCATACGAATTACGTTACCGAAAATTACTAAAGATAAAGAAGGCAATTGTAGAAATTTGGTGTTCAATTAATTCGATCAATTATGAAATAATCTTTTGCTTTTACCATTTTTACTGTTTCTGTACATGACATACTAAAATTAGTATTTAAAACGTTACGATCTTCTACCGATTCGGTTAAGTTTCCCCGCTAAATTTACATCGGTATTTGATATTCATGGCAATGATAAAAATGAACAAGATACATCGTAAAGATAAAATTAATGATTATAACGAATAATCTGATGAGAGGTTAATAAAATATCGAATAAAATTTACCGATATTTAGAATTGATCGACGCGATTTATGTTGAATATTCAAATCTGAACAAATCCGAAGGCCGAAGAGCGTCGTGTATACAAGAATAAAAAGAAACAAAAAAAAAAAAAACCGCAACAAAAAAAGAAAGAAAAAACAACTTTTAGGCACCGACGTCGAGTTACGTCATGACGCGACTGAATGATTATAAAACTATTACCGAACACATCAGCTAAAGACCAATCAACGATAACGAAAACATGATAATACGTTATCTATTTGTATATTGAAATAGGCGTGAAGTGTGATCGAAATAGATTATTGCTCAAGCTGACACTTCTTATCGAAACGTTTATTTATGATCGTCCTCTGCATGATGAAACATTGTAAAAAAGCTGCGCTAAATAACAACGACAACAACAACAATAATAATAATAATAATGTTCATTTTACAGGAAAAACGGAGTACTTCACTTTCGAGGATACGAAGATGGAAGTTACATCGATAGCTCAGAGCTTCTACCAGGGACTCTTCGCTTACAACGGATGGAACTACCTCAATTTCATCATCGAAGAGCTCAAGGATCCGGTGAAGTGAGCACAACCTGATTTTGGAATTTAAACGCTTTTTAAAAGAGGATTGAGTGTCTGTGCAGTATGTGTATGAATATACCATATGTCAGAATGAGAATAGTTGAGTAATGCGTGGGTTTTGCGTATGCATGTATTATAGACTTGCATAGGGGGAATTCCATGCGAAACCGACCAATGTCTGAAAAGTTCGGAGAAAATTTCATACAAAATCAGATACGGCCGGGGGTCGGACGTTGGTCAAGTTCGCATGAAATCTCAAGAAGGTATAAGCGAAAATTTGGTAACTCGAGGTATTAGGATACCTGGGCTACGCAAGAAGTTTGCCCCCCTCCTCATTTCGCGCCGCCCTTTGCTAGGGCGATTTCAAGATCAAGGGCGTCATTTTTTTTTTTTTTTCAAAAAACACGAACACCCGTTATGTTGTTATAAGGTTATTAGATAGAAATTGCGACAGCATGTGACAAGATATGGTAGAATTAAGAAACGAGACGCACTGTAACTTGTTAAAAATTGTCAACAAATGGATGGAAAGTGAAGAATGGTTTTGATTGTAGCGAACAATAAAAGTATAATTCATTGTATGAACTTGACTTTGAGATTAGAAAACAGTAAGGCCTGTACGTTTTGTAGTTTTGCATATTTAGCTGCATTCTGAGTGACGAGTTGTCTGAATTCATCATCCTGTTCATCGGATGATGTACGTCTTCTGATGTACCATTGTATGTTCTGATACTTGTGAAATTTCGTCAATATTCTGGAAAAATCTACCGCAAATAGCGGATCAGAATATTGACGTAAAAGACACGAGAATGAGCATAAGTAATTTGTTCGTATATTCTTTATATAGTCTCAGTTGCTATTGGTCTTATTTGTACTGTTTACAAAAGAAAAATAAAATATTTTCTGCATATCTGTGTTGCTTTGGGTTCGATTAGTCCTGAAGAATCATACAATTGTTTTTTAGAAGTAACATTTTTCGTATAAAAAAAAAGTAAGGGTAACCCCTTTGGATTTTTGGGGAAATAAGCGAAGTTGATGAGATTGATTTGTTCATGCACTACATCGACGTTTCGTTGCCAGCGAAATCGACTGCGTGCAATCCAAATAAGCTACGAGCAACGGATCCAGAGCTACAGCTGAAATCGAAAACTTTCCTTCGGAATTTCTCTCCTGTTGGCGCTACGCTCTTTTTAATGCCCTTCCTAAGTTTAAGCAGAAGTTTCAGCCAAAAAACTCATGGATTTTTTCATGATTTTTGTGCCGTTGCTCCTACGCTGTATTTGCTGCCTTTTCTGCATTCAGGAGGTCACGTTGTATGGAAAGAGTCAGGCTAGTGAGACCCGAAGGCGAGAATTGTCTGCTCAGAAAGTGAGGTTTACCTCTTCGAATTCAATCCGTCGTTGTTTTTGATCGAGCTTCTACGCTGAGACGTATTCCTTATACGAGGTGTCGTTTCAAACTGATATTTCTCCGATTCACTTGAGCCTGAAAACGAGTACCATACAATAAAGGAATCACATGCCCTTTCAATCATGCACGCATGCCTTCAGTCACACAGCGTCGACATCACATGCAGTCAATCAATCAATCAATGTGTTCCCTGTTTTTAGAAGAGCTCCTCGGTTCTCCTGTGCTCCTGATACCAGGAGTCATTTTCGCTGAAATTCCTCCGATTCGCTTAGTTCTAAGAGAAATTGGCGGGAAAATTAGCGATCACATGTCCTCTTAATCAAGCAGGCATGCCTTCAGTCACACAGCGACGACATCACATGCAGTCAATCAATCAATCAACGTGTCCCTGTTTTTAGAAGAGCTCCTCGGTTCTCCTGTGCTCCTGATACCAGGAGTCATTTTTGCTGAGATTCCGCCGATTTGCTTAGTTCTATTTGAAAATGGCGGGAAAATTAGCGACCACATGCCCTCTCAATCAAGCAGGCATGCCTTCAGTCACACAGCGTCGACATCACATGCAGTCAATTAATGTGTCCCTGTTTTGGAAGAGCTCTTCAGTTTTTCTGCGCTCCTGATACCAGGAGTCGTTTTCGCTGAAATTTCTCCGATTCGCTTAGGTCTAACAGAAAATGGCGGGAAAATGAGCGATCACATGCCCTCTCAATCAAGCAGGCATGCCTTCAGTTACACAGCGTCGACATCACATGCAGTCAATCAATGTGTCCCTGTGTTTAGAAGAGCTCCTCGGTTTTTCTGCGCTCCTGATACTCGGAGCATGCATGCCTTCAATCATACAGCGTCGACATCACATGCAGTCAATCAATCAATCAATGTGTCCATGTTTTTAGAAGAGCTCCTCGGTACTCCTGTGCTCCTGATACCAGGAGTCATTTTCGCTGAAATTTCTCCGATTCGCTTAGGTCTAACAGAAAATGGCGGGAAAATGAGCGATGACATGCCCTCTCAATCAAGCAGGCATGCCTTCAGTTACACAGCGTCGACATCACATGCAGTCAATCAATGTGTCCCTGTGTTTAGAAGAGCTCCTCGGTTTTTCTGCGCTCCTGATACTCGGAGCATGCATGCCTTCAATCATACAGCGTCGACATCACATGCAGTCAATCAATCAATCAATGTGTCCCTGTTTTGGAAGAGCTCTTCAGTTTTTCTGCGCTCCTGATACCAGGAGTCGTTTTCGCTGAAATTTCTCCGATTCGCTTAGGTCTAAGAGAAAATGGCAGGAAAATTAGCGATCACATGCCCTCTCAATCAAGCAGGCATGCTTTCAATCACATAGCGTCGACATTACATGCAGTCAACCAATCAATCAATGTGTCCATGTTTTTAGAAGAGCTCCTCGGTACTCCTGTGCTCCTGATACCAGGAGTCATTTTCGCTGAAATTTCTCCGATTCGCTTAGGTCTAACAGAAAATGGCGGGAAAATGAGCGATCACATGCCCTCTCAATCAAGCAGGCATGCCTTCAGTTACACAGCGTCGACATCACATGCAGTCAATCAATGTGTCCCTGTGTTTAGAAGAGCTCCTCGGTTTTTCTGCGCTCCTGATACTCGGAGCATGCATGCCTTCAATCATACAGCGTCGACATCACATGCAGTCAATCAATCAATCAATGTGTCCATGTTTTTAGAAGAGCTCCTCGGTACTCCTGTGCTCCTGATACCAGGAGTCATTTTCGCTGAAATTTCTCCGATTCGCTTAGGTCTAACAGAAAATGGCGGGAAAATGAGCGATCACATGCCCTCTCAATCAAGCAGGCATGCCTTCAGTCACACAGCGTCAACATCACATGCAGTCAATCGATGTGTCTCTGTTTTGGAAGAGCTCCTCGCCTCAGATGTTCCCCTGATACCAAGAGTAATTTTCGCTGCAATTTCTCCGATTTACTTAGTCTTAGTGGAAGCGCCTAATTATAGGCCACCAAATTCACATTTACACGACACGGCCATCAGTCGTAAGGCGCTCCTTCGATCAAGCTCCTCGCCTTAGATGTTCTCCTGATACCAGGAGTAATTTTTCGCTGCAATTTCTCCGATTTGCCCAGCCAAGTGGGAGCGCCTAATCATAGGCAACCAAACTCACATGTACGCGACACGGCCATCAGTCGTAAGGCGCTCCTTCGATCAAGCTCCTCGCCTTAGATGTTCTCCTGATACCAGGAGTAATTTTTCGCTGCAATTTCTCCGATTTGCCCAGCCAAGTGGGAGCGCCTAATCATAGGCAACCAAACTCACATGTACGCGACACGGCCATCAGTCGTAAGGCGCTCCTTCGATCAAGCTCCTCGCCTTAGATGTTCTCCTGATACCAGGAGTAATTTTTCGCTGCAATTTCTCCGATTTGCCCAGCCAAGCGGGAGCGCCTAATCATAGGCAACCAAACTCACATGTACGCGACACGGCCATCAGTCGTAAGGCGCTCCTTCGATCAAGCTCCTCGCCTCAGATGTTCTCCTAATACCAGGAGTAATTTTACGCTGCAATTTCTCCGATTTGCTTAGTCTAACCAGAAGCGCCTAATTATAGGCAACCAAACTTATACATACGTGACACAGGCTTTCAGGCATAAGGCGTACCTTCGATAGAGCTCCTCGGCTCAGATGTTCTCCTGATACCAGGAGTAATTTTTCGCTACAATTTCTCCGATTTGGTCAGTCTCGGTGGAATCGCCTAATCATAGGTAACCAAACTTTTACGTATGTGACACGGGCTTTCAGGCATAAGGCGTACCTTTGATTGAGCTCCTCGTCTCAGATGTTCTCCTGATACCAGGAGTAATTTTTCGCTGAAATTTCTCCGATCCGCTTAGTTCCAAGATAAAGTGGCACAAAAGCTAGCGATAGATGAATGAATAGACATTTATATTCACTGATGCTTTTATTTATTGTTACAATCACTATCGAGATAAACATACAGTTTTTCTATGTTGTGCAGACAAATGGACAATTAAAATATTGCAAAAAATTTTCGCATTACTGTAATCGCATTCTAGATCGAACTTCAGTGTTGTGTTAAATGTGTAAAATAAAATCTACCAATAAATTCACTTGCTCGGCTTAATATACTGTCTTACGTATAGAAGCTCGCAATCATCATTATAGTAATTATCGAAACACATTTAAAATTGTTTTTATTGTTCTTGCGCCTGATCAGCGTGGCAGATTCAGCTTCGTGCTGACCATCAGAAATACGGCTTTCACCCAAAAATGTCAATCCTCACCGCGAACGAACTTCTCCAGTAAATCTTATTCTCTGCAAGCCTTGGTTGTCAAACGCTTGTCACGCTACCATGAGTAATGCCGTATCTGATGTGACAGAGTTCCGGAAACCCCTGGAATGCTTCCCGATGACTTGAGCCAAGCGGACAGCCTTGATCAGTGCTGTAACACAAAATTAAATTTATTCAGTTTCATTACCATATAAGTGAAACCTGTTGTATCATTTTGTCCATCATATTCACAGATTGAATGTATCCTCAATTTCCGTGCTCACTTGCTAATTATACCCCTAGTGCCACATATACTCTATTTGAATTAAAACTAGCCAGTAGTTACTATTAGAGTAACTATCGATGTCAAGTTAATAAAGGTGAAACTGTGAGAATATTTCAGAGTTGGATAAGTTTGTTTGTGATTGATAACAATTATCCACAGGCAATGCTGAAAATCAGACTGTTTATTGCGTGCCTTGACACTGCACGCGTCTAATGGTAGATACAAGTTCACTACTAAACTAAGCCAAGGTCACAAACAATATGTTTGTCAAATACACACAACGTCGAACAACCATACGGCCAATGTGGAATATTATACGTCCATAATAATTCTCTAAATTCACGCTGCCATCCAGTTAGAGAGAATAAATTCACGAACGAAGCATACATGGTTTTGTGACCATGTCATCGCTGACGAAAGCCTCGAGTTCGAAAATGTGGTTAGCAAAATTCCCCCTAATGTAATGTGTGTACAAGTGTGTTTGTATCAAAAATTAAACCGTCCTCCGGTTATCTTGTAAGGTATTCGAGTATTATTTATAACTGAGAAAAAACCTCACCACTAATTTTCTTTTCCTCCAGGAATCTACCCAGAGCCATTGGAATTTCCTGTACTCTAGTCACAATCGTCTACGTTTTCGCCAATGTTGCTTTCTACACTACTCTTAGTCCCGACGAAGTTCTTGGCAGCGGAGCTGTAGCAGTTGTAAGTAAAAACCAACGTCACCTCCATCTTTCATTTACAAACGGATGCCTGTAATATGGAAAATTGGTCAGTATAACGATCTTTGGAAAGGGAATGGAACAATGCACCTGCCATTGATGTAAACTCACAATTCTGTATATCATCTAAACCATTCACGCTCTGTACAGACATTTGCCAATCGGCTCTTTGGCGTGATGGCATGGACCATACCAGTCTTCGTTGCTTTATCCACCTTCGGAGCTGTCAATGGTATTCTGCTAACATCGTCGAGGTTGTTCTACGCCGGTGCCTGCGAAGGACAGATGCCAGAAGTTCTGACAATGATACAAATATCCAGGTTGACTCCTACCCCAGCTGTTTTGTGCATGGTGAGATACACAACTCGCGGTTAATAATACCAACTCCGCATTGGACAGGCTGAATAGTTGAAAAATTTTACTCATTTCAGGCTCTATTGTCGATGGTCTATCTCTCCTCGTCCAATATCTTCAAACTTATAAGTTACGTGGGATTCGCCACCTGGGTAAGCAACGTGATAACGATTAGTTAGAACTGTTTTTCATTGTCTCGATGTATTTTGACAAGCAGTTCTGACCGAAATACTTCAATGCCTTTATAAACTAACCTTACTATAATAGCTTAGAATGTCATTGGGATCACTTGCACATATCCATAACTTTCAATCTTAAATTCATTATTCTTCGACTCTTTAGAAAAAAGGATTTAGAAATCCTGAATCACTCCAAAAGTGATCAAACAATTGTGACACCTCAGTCAAGTGCTTGTGCATGGTGTCCAGTGGTCCTGGAAATATTATATTTTTAAATGTACTTGAATTTGATACGGATTTTTAACTGGACACCGTGTTGTGAAATTTATATCGTTTGAAACTAACCATCGAGAACAACGTTTATTTGTAATTGGTGAAGAAATGAATGAACATTGAATGGATCCTACTGGCGACGAATCAACCATGTTTTCAATCCTCAGATGAGTATAGGTGCGTCGGTGCTTTGCGTGCCTTGGCTTAGGTGGGCGCAGCCTAATCTTCCGAGGCCAATAAAAGTGAATCTCATTTTCCCCGTTGTGTACATAATCGCCACGCTCTTCATCACCCTCGTTCCCATGTATGCTGAGCCAATGGAGACAGGTGAGAAACATTTCTGGTTGAGCATAATTTCTAAATATTTTTCACGTTTACTTACAACTAATGAGTATAACTTTGAATTCCGATAACTCGCCAACCATATTCTTAGCTAGCGATATTTTTCCATGACGGAGTTCAATCGGTCAATATTGTAACTCAGAGTTCAAAGTCTTGATTCCATTGCACAACTTTGAAAGATTAAGAATTATTAATAAATACGTAATCACAAATGATAGTCACATGCAGACTTGAATTAAAGTGACTCTAATTTTTTATTCGTCTTTCGACTTTCTTCTTATTCCGTTTGTCGTAATAATGGACTTGATAAGCTGCACTAATTGACTCGACATCATTCGTGTATGCGCCGTGTTTATGTAATTAATGTAATGATTATAGCCGGATATTTGAAATTCCAATTATAATGAGCCTTTGTATATGGAATATACCGATGAAACTTTGTAACCGTGTTTTCAGCGTACGGTTGTCTCATGATCTTGTCATCAGTACCTGTTTACTTGTTCTTTATCGCCTGGAAAAACAAACCCAAGTCATTCACCAAGACAGTAGGTGAGTACTGAAAGATAAACTTGAACAAACAAGCTAAAAGTAATGAAAATAGGTATATCAAGACTAGATAAATAGCCGCACACTCTTCTTGAAAATTTCTTCCGAGTGTCCCGAGGTATTCTCAAATATTGTGTCAAGTTTTTCGACTTTAATTGTCAAATATTGAAAATGCAGAGCTATACGGTATGATAAAAAGAAAGAAAGAAAAACTCTCAGCACTGAAATTTCAGACAGTTGAAAATTCGATGAATTTGACTTTTATCAAATTCCGCATGGCAAACAAATGAAAAGAAAATTCTTTACTCAAAGATGGTACCATAATGTTGCAGTAATTTTATAAAGGAAGAATCACATTTCTTACTATCAATTTTAGAGGGAAAAAGTTACACGCATCTCTCTCATTCGATACAATATTCAAATTAAAACTAGTTTAAGGTTATAAAAAAATGGAAGATATCCGACAAGTATTGCCGACTCCACGCCACTTGAAATTCTATTTTGTCTGTAATACCATTCCTAGAGTATATCGGCAATTCAGCGTCATTCCACGAGGAAAAGAATGACGGCAGGAATAAATTATTTATAACTCCACTTTCGGGAAACGTCTAAGAACTGAAAATTTCGCTTGCTCGTAATTTTGTTTAACTGACACAACCGTATCACCGATACATCCCTTGGGACACTGACAGAATTTTTTACCGTAAGGGTTTTAGTCGTGCACAGAGAGCAATGACGATCATTTATCATTAAACATGAAAAGAAAAAAAGACACTCGAGTTTTATCGTGTAACTATTTTTTTTTGTTTTTTGTCATCTATCTTCCATATATCTTATATAATTATATTATCGTACAATGTTACTGAACAGGTTTATTATTTCAACACTATCGTTGACTATTCGAGAAACACACGGCTATACATACACGAGAAAACACTTGTTATACATATTATTGTAGTTAAAATTTTCACTCATTTTATTTTTCTGCTAGTTAACACTTTTTTTCGTATAGGAGCCTTCACCCAAAGTATGCAGAAGCTGATGATGGTTGTCCGACCAAAGACAAATTAAGGTTCATAACACACGATACATAATTATTACTATTATTAATAATTATTTAATATACTTCTTCGAATATCATATCTATCATTTTATCGCCTCACGTGCATGCGTCTGCAATTTACATGAAAAAAATTGTCTTCGCTTCGAAGAGACATTGTATAGTAGTGCTCTAATCGAAAAAAACTATTAATCGAAGCTGCCGTTTGATCGATTTATACCACAGCACTAATACACAGTCTTGGCAATGTTTTTCCACGCTTTTTGTAATAAGTAACCTTCACAAGCCTATATCATGATAAGTATTCACTAGTAAATATTTTGCCATTCGCTTATTGCACTGCCAAATTAACTGTAATTAAATTTTTCAACAATAACTGTAACTTTATAAGTAATAATAACTGTGGAATTCATATTTATTCTTTCTCATAATAGGTAAATCTTTTCTTATTTTTTTTTTTTTTTTTCATTATTTGTTTATTTATTTATTTGTTGAATATTATTTTGCTTGCTTTATTATGACACACGCGCCAAAGCACACCCTCACAAATCGATTTCTATAATATACGCACTTTCTATTAAAAAGATGCTCGAATCGAGCATTTTATTTCTACGACGAGTTTGTGATGAATAAAAGAAAAAAGAGAGAAAAAAAAAAAAACTAGAACCAAATCGTTCCGTTCAGAATTTACCCGAGACTCTGGTACGAATTTCGTCAATTTTTAACGATTTTCTTAAAGAATATTTCGAACAGAACGATTTGAGGTGATCATCATGGTCACAGTCATTTCTGATACCGTAAATGCATTAAAAATGTCCCAACATCTTCTCTGTGCATACTAACGAAGATAAATGAATTAAACGTTGTTTCAGTAAGCACAACGAGGTTCCTGCAGAAGATAATGCTGGTAGTTGGAAAATCGAAACCCGCTCAGGTTTAACGGCCTCAATTTAAATGAAATTAAACGAAAGTTCATTTATAGTATTTCTAGCATACCATGACGGCAACGATAACGTGTGAGGTGAGAAGAAAAAAAAAACAAGAAAGGAAAGGAAAAAAAAAAGAATTAAAAATAAAATAAATAAATAAATAAATAAATACGGCGCCCAAGTGCAACGAGCAGCCACATTGAAATTGGGTGCCTGACGAACCGCACGGTCAACCATATTGCAATAACGATCCGAACAGTGTAATCATTTGTCCGTTCCAAGTGACGTATATGACTTATTTTTGATTGAAGAAAATTGATTTTTTTTTTTTTTTTATACATGTTTCTTCAATTTCTTTTTTTCTTATCCGCGTTCCACGATGCACCTTTCACGCATGATTACTTTTACTGTAACTATAATTAATTTATACACAAATATTGACGTAGTTTTTTTTTTTTTTTCTATTTAGGATTATTTTGTATTATATATTATGTCGTATTGTATGTATGAAAAAGAAAAAAAAAGAAAGAAAAAAAAGGGCTAATCTCGCTTTGCGTAACATTATTATTACATATTATCATATTGTAAGGTATTTCGGTTGACCCGGTAAATATGATATATAATATTATACATACATTCGTACATACACACACACACATACATATATATATAATATATAATATATATATAACTATAAGGAAAACGCGTATACATATTATGCATAATCCTACGTGTTGAATGATATTGTTACTTATGTGAATTCTGTATAATTGATTGATGTAATGGGACTTTGATGATTCGTTAAGTGAAAAAAAATGTTCATTCCATAGATGTATCAAATTCATCGACGCGGTATCTTTAGCATACAATTGCGGAATCACTTTGCACATGTTCGACTGTATATCCGTATAAAGTTAGATATTATCATTGTTCGAAAGGTTCTTCTTGTAATTGTAAAGATATTCGAGAGGGGAGAAGTTTTTTTTATAATTTATTCATTCTTTATTTTCCGCAAAATGTTTCAAAATAATTGACTCGGAAATCGGACTTAATGCTATAACTCAACATTTGCCAAATATTTCAAATCCAAAATTGCTAGAGTTTAATTCGTAGTAAAACATGTTGATTTACGATTTCGTTCGAGGAAACGATATCTATGAGAATTCGTTTTGAAAAAACTTGTAACGCCCGATTCTTTTTTTTTTTTTCTCTTTTAAATCGCTGAGTAAAAATGAATTGAAACGATTGATAAAAATATTTACTCGTGTAAGAAAGTGTTGAGAAATTTTTAAGGCCCGATACAATACATTTTGCCAACGATTGGGAAAAGGCATCGTTAAAATATAACACTTGTATCCGCTTGCAACTTAGACTAGGTAAATTATTCGTATAAATTACGAGTCCTATTAGACCGAATGAATACTCGAACCAACCACTCGAAATATTATTTTAATGAAAATACTGTAACAAACTGATCTGAACGACGTCTTAATTGGCGTACATAAAAGCGAATTAATAATAGGGCAGCGAATCGATTATTGCATAATATTGTTAATATTATTGTACAAGGAACGTGAAAAAAGATCTTGAGCCCTTATTTCTTTTTTAATGTACATATATATTTGAAATATTTTTCATTATGACGATATTGCAATATTTCGTCGATTTTGCTCAGTAGACTATTGATTAAAACAAATTAACGCAAGACTAATATTAAATAAGCTTCTTTTCGTCGTATCTCAGATCGAAGTTTATTATTGAATTCAACTCGATATGATAATCAGCCGGAAAAAAAAAAAAAAAAAAAAAAAAAAATTATACTATCGGTGACCTTTGATGATAATTTTTCCTTGCTTCTACACGTCTGCGGTTCTATGTTCCTAGTTAATTTCCGTTTCACGCATAATTTAATAACAACGATAAGTTAAATAAAGCCGGGTAAACTGTTCCTTTTTTTTTTTTGTTTTTTTTTTTCTTTCTCACATTCATCTCCCATCTTCAATCTCACGCATTCCTCCGAATTTTATTTTGTCATTGTATAAATATATCAACGAAAGTAGAAAGAGAGAGAGAGAAAAGAAAAAAAAAAGAAGAGAAAAGAAAAATAGAGGTTATAATATACATATAATTGAAAACAGCTGACGCGATTTATTGTTCGCGCGTTACCATCGATTCAAAATGATCACAGCATGACGGAGTGATTGAAATATATTTATGCATGAACACGATTAAATTTAAATGTTCAATATTACACGAGGAATCAAAGTACAAGGGTGTATAAAATCGTTATCAACTCGTAGAAACGAGGGTAAAAGAAATTGCTAAGAAAATAAAACAAAAATGACAAAGAACGAGGAAAAAATATATAAACTATTGTAACAATAATAATAATATATTTACACGCGGAGTTTTAATTTTCGCAATTTCGATGCAGATATCACGCTATCGTGTTACAACTACACACATATCTTACGTAGATGAATCAATAAATTATGACCAAAAATTTGTACACAGGGTGACCTGCTAGTGTCGGATGTAGAAAAAAAAAAAAAAAAAAAAAAAAAAAAAAACGAGACTTTGGCTGTCCTAGTAATATTACTACAAACATACGGAGTCCTTGTACTATTATTATTATTATTGTTGTTGTTGTTAATATTATTATTATTATTATTGATATCGACTAAAAGGTTCATTAGATGACAGACGAGGATTTTAATTTATCACCATATATTATTATAACTATCATTACTACTCTACGTATAGTTGAGCGTTTTTAAGAATATAGATTTTTCAAAATAATCGAGCAATCGACCTTCGATCAATACGGTTATAGGAATGATGTAAGCGTATGGGGGTAAAAAAAAAAAAAAAAAATTACATCGATTGCAACGATTCACAACACAAATAATAACTAAATATGATTGTGTGAAAAGTACAAATTTGTTAACGGTAAGAAGTGGTGAGTTTTTGAATTTGAAAAAATTCTTACTTACGTTTGTAGTATAATAACGTGTGTTTCCAGTATCGGGATATCGGTTTAACTTATTGAAATGAAGTTATAATATTTCGGTAAATTGACGAACAACAATCGATGTAATTTTTTACCATTATATTATATGCCAACGAATTTTGTATAAAATCTGCAAATCGTTGGGGAAATATTATAACGATACCTATTTTTAATTAGATAATGATAATTATGTATACCCTTTGATTAACACAAATGTGACAATAAGACATTGACTGACTATAAATGAAGTAGAGAAAAAAAGAGAGAGAGAGAGAAAAAAAATAGATGCAGCATTTTATATGAGTACGATTAATTAATTTACTTTTCATTTGAGCAGATATTTTGATTACTGTGTACGTGTTCAAATGAACATTGTAAATAAGTGTCTAAATGCGGTATGTATCAAAATGAATATTGTATACTATTTCAGTGTTTATGCGGTACGAAACAGCTTAGGATCTGAACAATAAAACTTGTGACGGTATTTCAAGCAATTTTCTCGTCTTTTTATTACCATGTCCATAATTAAAGGTGTTGAGGATTTGTTTTAATATTCAAACAACGTTCGTTGAGATTCGAGATATTCTGCAATCAATACCGAGTCAGAATAATTATTTAAGGCCTGATTGTAACTTCCATCGGTGAAATTGTAATATCCGATTGATATTCGAAACTCACTTTTAGAAGTGACAACGTATTTGAACAACGTGGCTCGACACGTGTTTCGTCATACATTCAATCTTAACACAGTTCCGAAAGAAGAATTATTTGGAGTAGATCAGATTTGCTCGATATTATGAAAATAGATAAGATGTTTGTTTGGTCTACGATTATTTTCTCACAATTTTATTACGTATCTATTATAGATATATACTCACATTTAAACTTTCATGGTGGTTTCTTCGCGACATGGAAATACGATAAGCCGAGAAGTAAGAATGATTATTAATCGAGTATAATCGATTATTTTTCATCGCAATCGGTTTTTGTTTTTTACTTGATTATATGATTAAAGCATAAGTTATTATCATTGTCTTACTTATTAAGTACCTGTTTTATACACTGAGATAAATTTTTATTTCCGGTTACCGCTCGGTCCTTAATTATTTTCGTTTTTTACCACGATCGGAAAATATAGGTCCAGGTAAAAAATGAAAATTAGTTTTCCAGCCGTTACCGGAAACTCTAGTATCAGTTACTATTCTTTCTCATTACGATCACTGTTGCTAGATTTTCTTGCAACCGTTGCGAAAATTTAACGCCCGCGCAAGAATAAATTGACGTTAAAGCCTTGTTTAACTAAAAAAGCAGAGTAAACCTAAACTACACCCTGAGATTAAAAAAAAAAAATTGGTTTCGGATGCACAGTCTGAAAAAAAAAAAAAAAATACGAAATCATCTATTAATCGATTAATTTTAACCGATTTAACCGAGTCGTGTGAGATTTTTTTATTGGACTCGATTGATCGACGCGTCGATTATTTTCAAGTTAGCGTCCATCGCTGCCGAGGAGTAAATGAAAGGATAATCAATTTGGCGCCGAGTTGTAGTTTTCAAACATGGTTCATTCATTGGATAGGTACACTGACATGAGTAAAAGGGCGGTATTTACCGGAATAATTCGGTTCACCGTCACTCCGCATACAAATCATTGCACTTAATGCGTTATTTATGTATATTAATAATATATATCCACCGACATTGTGATATGACCTAGAATTCTATATTACATATCTACGTGTAGTTGATACACACACGTGTACGCTTACATACCGATATTACACGTATTCACGTATATCAGGTTTTTGATAATCATTGCGAAATAGGTTCAACTGCTTTTGACACCGGTAATCGTTGAGAAAAAATAGTTAGCATCAATGTCTTTTATTTCCTCCGTACGTAATGTTTTAATTACTTCTGATCAGGTCGACGTCTTTAATTATGCGTTCGTTCGTATATTTGAGAGGCCGTGTGAAAGCTGGGAACAACAATTCAATCAACATGTACTCAAGTGCAAAGAAAGAATTTTCATTCATTCGCTTGAAAATTAATGAATATAATAAATGAAAAGAATTTGGACATTTTTTTATTTTTTTTTTTTGTTTTGTTTTGTTTTTCTTTAGCCCTGATATATCGTACATATGTGTACATACGTAGGTATGTATAATTATTTACACGAAACTCGCTACGCACACGACGCAGTAACTATATGAAAATTATTTGGTTTTATCGACGTAAGGAACAAAATGTTTTTCTTTTTTTTTTTTTTTAGAATATGACAAACCACGAATAACGGCAAATTGTGATTAAAATTTTCTCTGCATTACAGTTAGATACAAATATACTGGGGGGGCTTCGCCCCTTGTATAATGTTGAATCCCTGGTTCCTAGATGGATGTATATACAGAAGGTGAAGGGTCAAGTCTTCATAGGTGTTACGGTATATACGTAGGGTAAAGGGTTGAACCTTCGTAGTCACAAGGGCATAAACTTGGGATAAAAAGTTGAATCTGCATAGGTGTAAATGTGGCGATAGTGAAGGGAGGGACGGGTGGTGGAAGAAAGGGCTGGATTCCTGACGCGAGATATATTTATAATATAGAGAGATATACGTACGTGTATGTATAACGTTGCAATTCATCAGCTATCGCGTTGGTTACTCGAATCGCAAGTCCCACTTTGCTCGCACGTAAACGTGAAAGGATTGCTATCAACGGCAGAAGTAACGTTGTCGATCCAATTTTTTTGCGGAGAAAATAAAAATCCTGAACGCGACAACGTTATTCGAGGAAATATCAGGCTTTGTCGAGTTTTATACGATTCGACGGTTCGTTGTCCGCTGGTCGTCGAATCGTCTCAGGGACCCTGATTTTTGTCCGCACCCTTTGACAATTTCACACAAGCTTCGAAGTTGAATCGAGTCAAAGACCCCCCGTTTCAAAATCAAGAAACATCGTACAGACTCTACGAAGTGAATGCGATAAATATCGAATCTTCGAGCATTTTTACCCCGAAATTCAGCCTCGAATTCTTTGCGGCCATATATCGAGTGGCGTGGAGAGTAGGACAAAGGGTTGAATCTGCATAGGTGTAAATGTGGCGACAGTGAAGGGAAGGACGGGTGGTGGAAGGAAGGGCTGGATTCCTGACGCGAGATATTTTTATAATATAGAGAGATATATGTATATGTATATGAAACATGTTTACACCTATGAGAGTCAACAATCGTGTGAAAAGAAGAAATCGATGACAAAATAATAGTTACTAGAAATCCAAGGGTGCGGGAACGTAATAAATAAATGACAGATATAACGGATTGAGTATATAGACGGTAAGCAGAGAAAATTTATAAAAATTTGCCGTTCATTTCAACCATCCCGTAGTTTTATTATTCAACCCCTCTTCTCGTTCAATTTTCTATTCCACCCTCAAATTTCTTACTCAGACAATTTTCTATTACCAGCTAAAATTAAACACGATTTTCGTGCACGTTGGTGTTTTGAAAGCTTGTCTTTTAATGTTAGATACAATTAATTATAATCAGAAATAAATATCTACGTAATAAATTCAATATCGCGTGTCGTTTCACATGTGTTTTATTATTATTATTATTATTATTATTTTTAGTAATTTTAAAGACTCTTCAATTCATAATGTTACCTATTTCAAATCTCTACTCTCTTCGCTTATTATATGTATGTACAGTAAAATTGTTATTCATTCGTTTGCTTTTTTTTTCCATCTGTTTCTTTGATTTACCAAAATTTTTCTTTCTTTTTTTTTCCACGTCGATTGTTCGTTATCTTTCGCGTACAATTATACAATGACCCGCACTAAATTCCCGCTGAATATTTCAACGAGCATGATTTTCCTAATTTTATAATAACATACAAATAAAAACAACACTGCGCCTAAAGTCTATTATACCAAAGATTCACACATGGACAGGCAAAACGGACAAAAAAAAAAAAAAAAAAAACAGACAGGCGGACAGACAGACACGGAAGTGGAATGATATTTGGTTGACCCGTGAGTAATTGATCAGATAAATATATATATGTATATATACCCTTGCAAATGTATGTGTATGTATATAAACGTATAATCCGTTAATAACGTTCTGACAAAATTGTAAATATTCGAAAAATTAATAACCCGCGAAACAGAGAATAAAAAAATAAAAAAACGTTGTGACACGAAGTTTTGAATATTTTTACGGAGATTCCTGTGATATTATTTTTTTATCCTTCGCAATCAATATTAAATTGTTAAATTTAAATTCATTCAAAAGTATAAATCATAGAATTTGAGCAAGAGACACACGTTCGGTTAATCGTAAATTGTTTTTATTTTATTATTGATTATTATGATTATTATTGTTTCCATATTTTTTTTTCTTTTTCTTTTCTTCGTATTTTTTTTTTTTTTATAAGTTTTATTTTAACTCGTACTTCTCACGTCAAACACTAATTCATCATGCTCGTTATTTACAATTTTAACATTACCGATAGAACTCGGGTTTCACAATTTTCATATATCCATTAGCAACGATTCTTTCTTCCTATATGGGGTTTTTGTGGATTTCACAAAACACACACGTCTAATGTAAGATCCTAAGCGATTTTTTACGAGTCGCATAATACGAAGCATGCACGCACTCTCGTCCTTCTCGTATTAAAAAAAGTAAAGTAAATCCTCAATCAAAATGGGCAAAAACAATCAGCGCGTACGTAGTACTTATTAATATTAACGATTGATAAAAATATACACACGTGTTTTTTTTTTTTTTTAAATAATTTCAACAGAAATAAAATTGAATGATATGAGAAAAAAAAAAATCGAAAGAAAGAAAATAATAATAAAAACAACAATAATAAAAAAAAATTGCACCGTACGCTTTTTCATTTCGCAACGTTTCACGTTACTTTTCATTAATTCTTCTTCTGTTTTGAGTAAACACGTCAATTTTATAAAATCATCGTCCGTGTCTCGAGACAGATGTACACAGTTATTCGATTCGAGCTTAACAGTTAAATTAATCGAATAAAATTAAATTATTTTGTGTTTGTGAGTGGTAAGTGCGTGAGTGTATTTTTTTTTATATGTATATATATGTATGTATATAATTTATATCACTAATACACAGTTAAACCTTGTGCGCGGAGTATCTCAATAGTATAGGAGGCCGGTAGAAGAAACTACAGTAAACAGGGGGGAAAAAAAAATATCTATAACGTATATTATAATATTCAAGATCAAGAATGCATTCTAACCCTAATCACCTTGTAAGACATATCCTTCTTTTCATACAATTCGATTCATCACTGTCGTATAATACAATTCTTTAATGAGGTACTATAGGATACTTCGAAGTAGATCCCTTCTTGTACGCACGCCAATATTTTAAGGTACGTTAAATGAAATGTCGTTCAGTTTTCTCGTGTACGCGACACACATTCTCAAATGCTTTGAATGTTCCTTCGTGAGTTTCTTTATTTACGAAATATTCACAATTTTCCTAAATTTTTTGGCATTCGATGTAAATTTTTAGAATTTATATTTTCGACTAATGCATATTGTATAATTATAATGATGATAATAATAATAATAATAATAACAATAACAACAATAATAATAATAATAGTTTGGCATATTTCGGTCTATATTTCATATACCTGGCAGGTAAGCCGCGAGGAAAAACTAAATTTGCAGTAGAAAATAAAAAAAAAAAAAAAAAAATTGCCAGCAATGTACACTATCAGTAGGCAATAGTCAAACTGATGCTTTAATTAATCATAAATAATAATAAAAATATCTGTCATATTTATATCAAATCCTAGAGGATGCGCTAGTCATTAGTTTCGAATAAATAATAAATTTCTTTCGTCATTAATTTGTACATTGAAACAATTCAAAAAATTCTCGAAGATTAAACTGCACTTCAAGTTCACAAATCACTCGTTATTTTGATTGAATTTTAATGATTTTTTTACGACTCCGTTACCGATTGGAAGGGGAAAAAAAAAAAAAAAAACAAATTAAACATTAAACATCTTATGCCTCTTGCTTATTTCCCCTGTATAGGTTTTCATTAATATAACTCAAGACTTCTATTGCAAAGTTCCCAGGCATAATAAAATGGATTATGAAATTGTTTTTCATCTCTGATATCGAACAGTTCAAGTTTTCATTACAGTAGCAATTTTTGGGCAACCATATGCGAAATAAGATAATAGCTACAACAATTCACCGTAAAAAAGCGGTAAACTTCAGATTGTACGATCTTTGAGGTCCGACTGTTCGGTGTGAAAGCCAAAATGGCATTTTGAATGGTGCTTTGGCTTTTTTTTTTACATAATAGAATGCGTTTGATGAATCCAATGTTGACGTTGCTAATTTTCAATGATGAAGTAATCTTAAAGTGTGCATTAAACTACTTTCTGTAATAACACAACGGTAAAATAACTTGAGAAAGTCACGTAATAGAAAAAGGTATGAGATTCAAAACTGTTTTGGTAGTACCGTTGGTATTAAATCTTAAAGGCTATTGCAATTTATTGACCATTTAACTTAAGAGAGCTATGTCTTTATAATTATAATTCTCAGCGTACGCACAAGACTCGGTTTTGCCTCTGTCGAAAAAGCCGCTTTTGGGAACTGACCACGATTCGTAGTTTTTCTAATTCAACTTTCGAACGGATCAAAGTTTCGTCTGCAACGTGAAACCCAGATTAGATATTTAACTGTGAAAACTGTCCATCGAAGACGAAAGTTACAGAGATTGAAAAACTGATCGCTCTTTTTCAAGATTCTAACTTTCGCTGAAACTGCAGCTACGAGATTATCACCTTGTATTATTTTGAACGAATCACTCGGTGTTTATAATTCTCGTTTACTACTGTTGGAGATGAAATTCAGCAATTGGTCAGTTCCAAAAGTCGTTCGACCGGCAGAAACGCATCGGCATGCGACTCTTCAGTATCCGCAAATGGCCTGAGAAATAACAATATTTACGTTTCAAAATTAACGCTATTCTAAACTTATTATCTAATTGTCTCTCGTGAAGAAAGCCTTAAATGACTAATTTGAGTTTTTCAGACCTTCAATTTTTATACGAACAAATATATTATATATAAGTGCGATTATTACAGCTGGATACTTGATCACATTAAATGGCATTCCGACGTCAGAATTTATCCATATTAACGAGGTGAATGTGCGAAAATACGTTCTGTTTTTAATTGATTGGCTTGATTCGTAGGGCCGTTAAATGCCGTGGTTCAGGCGATGATCATCATTCATTTGCATAGTAAGTTTTTATCTGGACTTCGAAAGAATCCGAGATCGCGGTTTTCGCAGTCTTCTTTCAACCGCGAGGTAACGGTTATTTGAAAAATGGGAAGTTAGAGAGAGGGAAGAGTTGTTGGTGCAAATATCTGAAAGACAGTGGCGCAACAATGAATATCGTTCGTGATATTCCAAGCACAGAAATAACGCTCTCAAATCTGGAATCCCAAAAAATGATGGGTGTGGCTAAAGCAATATGGCGCCGCAACTGGCTCATCAGCTGATGGTTTTAGGTCAATAGTACGAATACAAACGGGCATTAAAAATCTCCGTGCAAATGATTACACTTTTCTTTTGTTACATTAAGTTGATAAAGGGAATAATACCGGTTAAAAAATAACTTTCACAATCAAATACAGACCTATTAGAAGTAATAAGCTTCCTGCTACCAGATGGCGTCTTTTGATGGTAAAAAAAAAAAAAAAAAAATGGAGAGAAATATATTGTACAATAGAAAAATATTATTCGTCACGTAATTCCCTTTTTTTTTTTTGACAAGATAATTTGAGAGCTGCTCTATCGGTCTTTGTCATCACTCATTTGTTTCCTCTTGCGATTATTCATTTGTTTTACCGTTAATTAAAGTAAATTAATGTCAGTGAACTCTACAAGCCCGGCTCAATCCGGCCTGAGGATGTTTTGTACCAAAGACAACGGTAGTTGTTTGTTTTTTTTCTGTTCCATTGGCGCCTGGCATCGTTCCTTGTTGTTCGAAGTGTCCTTTTGGCAACGTCGCGTATGGTCTTGATATCGGTGTCCGTCGAGACGTGGAACCGTCTTCGTAGTTGGTATGATGTATGGATTACCCAGCGTGCACTTTACCAATAGTGCTGTTATTTCGACTTGCAACAGGGCGCCGCGCCGCGCCGCGCCGGGTCCGAGACTTACTATTTCCCCGCCTAATATAGTTAGAGGCAGCAACGCGGGTGCCGGCGAGCCGACGGTGTCGATGTTTCCAATAATCCCGAATTCATCCGGGATCAGCTGGCCGGCATCTCCGAGATCTGGTTCTGCGATAGCTCGAGAAGATAACACTCGGAGACGGGTATTTCACGGGTCCTGGCGCTTTGCTTCTTCTGAAATATACAAGCAACACCCTTAGTCTCGACAATCGAGGGGATATTTGTCCAGAATACACAGCTATAAAGTGCCAATCAAGAGTCGGTAATCAAGAGATCTACCGAATGATATTAGAGAGCGAGAAATGTAAACAGTTTTTGCGACATGCAAACACCTATTCTCATAATCTTTGTTACATCCGCTCTGAGGTTTTGTACAACGGAAAAACATTCAAGATAACAATATAATTATCTAGCATGATCACACGGTCGTCGTTGGGACAAAATGGCGTCGGAAGTAATTAGTCAGCTGATTCTTTTAGTTGAATCTCACGCGTATCAAGGCACAGAAAATACCGTGCAAGCTAACGGACTTTTATTTTGTTGCATTGAATGTGTGTGGCATAAAATGTACGATAAAAAACTGCTTTTATAATTAAATACGACCCAATTATTGTGACATATTTCACAGCCACCAGATGGCGTCTTCTGAATTCCAGAACCCGAACCCATACAATCTGCATAGATATCTATTCGCTATTGAAAATCGGTATGCGAGAGGAAAAGTGGCAAAAGTGGACAAGGCGAGTAATACGATTATAAATTTGCAATGCGTCATCTGGTGGGAAAAAATTGAACTAATGCAACCAGGTTGACCGGTGACCGTTGACAGTGTTTTTTCGTACGTGGATGGTAGAACGGATAAACTATTGATTATGTTTAATAGACATGAGTAATGTGAAACCTCAAAAATTACCATCCGTTTCCATTAAAACAAAAAAACTTAGGTTATGTGGTGATAAAATGGCGCCAACATGAGGACATTTTCCAGTAAAAACATTTCCTTTCTGTAACGTGAAGAGACTGGCGGGACTCGAATGATTCGGTTCCCTACCTTTCTTCGAAACGGAAAGCATCCTCTGTTCTCGTTGCTAGGTGGCGAATGATTGATCAGGAGATCCGGAGTCGGGGTGTTGTCTGGTCCTAGAACGTTCAACTCCTTGAAGCATTCGGTCTCTATCATCTGCGAAAAGAAAGGATACGGAAATTGGTATTGACGTGAAGACTGCAGCATCGCCACACCGAGTGGAACAATCGGTCGATTTATATGTTCGTACAATGGGGATGTATCGCAGTTAGGTGAAAAGTAAAGAATCAATGCTACGTCACGTCACAAACACCGGAGCTAGAGCTTTATACAGCCTCTACTTATTGTAACGCGCAACTTCTGTCTCTTATTGTACGTACAATAAGCAAACCCGATGCGAAGAGACATCTGGTTCTGAATTGCGGTACGGATTGAAACTCTACAAAAGGACCTCAGGCGACAATGGAGTCACATAGAGAAAAAAAAAAGAATCTATTCATTACCATGCGTATAATTTCGTTCGCGGTAACACGAATCGTTTTAAGAAATCTTTTTAAAAACTACGCGCTCACGTTTCCCGTGTTAAGATTGCGATAAAATTCAGTTTCCGTTGACGTCAATACGCTTATTTTTCTCGCTGCCTGTGGTTTTGAGATTATGATTAGATGGGAGGTCAATTCTCCCGGTTATACGCGCTGCAATAATTTTTTTTTTTTCACTCCATATAAACATTTACTTGACTCCATACTTCAACTTTCAAATTTCTTGATTACTACGTGTTCACAACTGGTTTTAGTTTCGTGGTTTTTTATTTTTTTTTTTTTATTTTTTACATATATATATACGCATAGTCATAATGACTTCTTACGCGAGATGACGTCCGTAGTAAATCGCCTACAGGCATCGATAAAGTACTTGTAACCACTTGAGTTTCGCAGATGTTCCACGGTATTGCAAATATAAGATTACTATAAATCTCGATCTTCGAAGATTTTTAAACCCCGCACAGTGTTCGAGGAATTTGTTTTGCGAATGGGTATTTTAACTCTCGATAAAACTCAGTTTGGATCGTATGAAAATAATATCTCACTCTGCTTTCGTGGCTCGGAAGAACAACACGGTCAATGAGAAATACAAGGTACTCAAGAAGTGTGCAAAGTTACCCAAAGAGTATTGATTGATAGATTTCTTATCACTGTTACTGACAGTTCGAATTTTAAACAATTTTTATATTACTATTTTTACTCCGACATCACATGCATTAATCAAGAAATTTTTATTACTTTCGAGACTCTGAAATGTGGACTGTACAACAACAAAGAAAAAAAAGAAAAAAAAAAGAAAAAAATTGACGACAATGCATATTATTTTACGTTCTCGTAGAGGGATGCTTTGAAAAGTTGACGTAACGATTTTTGATAAAACACTCGGATTATACAAATAGCGAACACTTGAGTTATTCTTTTGACGTCGACTCGTGAAAAATTTAGGGTCTGCAAAATGATGCCTGTCGAATACACGTGCAATGTACTGTAACGCACAACTCTTTGAAGTCGGTTGAAATTCATGAGGTCTCGATGGAATCCATAAAAACCCGTCGAGTTGCACGAAATCTACGGAAAAACTCTGCGTAACGTTATAAAAAGTTTGTAAAACCCATGAATTTCGGATAAAAAAATTTTCTCAGAGAAGAAATACATTTCTTGAAAAGAGTTTCCTAAAAATGTTTGATGAAGTTTTCTACGCGATGCGAAACCTTGAATAATGCGGAACGATATATAACGACATCTTTATTAGTTCTGATATTTTATTTCTTACGACCGTAACTAAATGTATTTCTTACCTCATTCTGCCACGGAATCGAGACACTCCCGGTGTTAAATTTGCTGTAAAAAGTGTCGTCGGTTGCGTCCAAGTTGACACCCTTGACAGTGGAGAATTGCTCGATGTCCAGAACGTCCTTAGCGTAAACGGCATGCGGCTGCAAGGTGTCATTACCGATTGGGTAAATTTTTAAATACGTCGAGAAGAGTCGTTGTTCAACACTGATTTCTATACTAAACGAGAAACGTGATTTGTGGATTTTCTCTAGACTCCGACGTGTTTCAGTAGATCAAATAAAATTCAGCGCATATTTTCATACGTACCAATTTGACTGTTTTTGCGAGTAAAAACCAACTATAAAATTTCCTTCTCGGAGGATAAAAAAACTGCAGACATTATCGTTCGTTGATGCTGAATTCGGATTGTAGAAAAAAGTTGCATCATTGTAGAAAAATCTTCGATTTTTGGTGCTAAACTTTATAGGTGATTTTTACCCTTCGCGCGTCGTATTTGGCACGTAAAAAAATATAAGCACACTGTATTTTTCGATACTGTAAAACATATCGCAGAACGAGGGGTTGATTGCACATCGATTTGATGTACACCTTGTTTCAAGATTACAAAAACTTCAAAAGATTTTAGAGATATGAAAGGATTTCAAAAGATCGTAAGAGACTACACGGGATTTCAAAAGGTTAAAAAAAAAAAAAACAAAAAAAATTTCAGACTTCAAAGATTTCAACAGACTTCAACAAATTTCAAAGGATTGCGAGAGATTTCAGATGATTTCAAAAGACTTCAAAAGATTTCAGAGATTTGAAGGGATTTCAAGAGATTACAAGAGACTATATGGGATTTCAAGATTAATAAAAAAAAAAAATAAATAAAATTTCAGAGATTTCAAAAATTTCAAAGATTTAAACAGACTTCAATCAAATTTCAAAGAACTGCAAGAGATCTCAGCGATTTCAAAGTTTTTCTGAAGATATTGTCAAGAGATTTCAAAATATTTCTGAAGATATTATCAAGAGATTTCATAAAATTTCAGAAGATTTCAAAGATTACAGAAGATTTCAAGGGTGCGTCAAATTTCACGAGTGATAAACACCTCGTCGCAGAATGAAAAAATCGTTGAAGTACACACCTCTGGTACTTTCGTTGACAGTTATTTAAGACATTTCTAAAATTTCCGTGACTTTCCAGGGATTTCCACGAAAGTGGTTATACCAGGATGGACTCGATTGCAAGCAAACTAGGTTGGGAAAAGAAAAGGACCCTTATCCCGTTTCGTAAAAGGATGTACTCACGTCAGGCACGAAAGGCGGTTCCCACATCCCAGCTTCAACCCTCTTCCAATTCAGACACTGGAAGAAGCTGTGAAGTTTGACCTCCTTGGATCCATGCCTTCCGCATTTCGAGCCGAGCCTTGACTTGGGATTCTTTTTAAGCAACTGCTGACAGAGGCTTTTCGCCTCCTCCGTAAACTTGTGCGAGTACTTCTCCTGGTCCTCCTTGACCCTGCGGTCGACCTCCTCGCGTTTCACCTTCTCCTTCCGGGCCCTGAACGGTGCCTGGCCTTCGATCATCTCGTACAAAAGGCACCCGAAGCTGAACCAGTCCGGCGAATAGGTGTACTTCTCGTTGTCGATGACCTCGGGAGCCATGTAGCCGACGGTTCCGACTCTACCCTTGACCATGTCACCCTCCATGATCTCGACCGCTAGTCCAAGGTCGGAAATCCTTACGTGTCCGTGATCGTCGAGGAGTATATTCTCGGGCTTGCAGTCGCGGTAAACGATGCCTTGAAGGTGAAGGTGGTCGAGACCGCAGACGACTTCCGCGGCGTAGAACCTGGCCCGGTTCACGTCGAAGCCCGGATCGCCGCCCATGTTGTATATGTGAAACTTCAAGTCACCGCCGTTCATGATGGTCAGGACGAGGCAGAGGGCGTCCTTGGTCGCGTAGGCGTAGGCCAGAGACACAACGAACTTGGAGTTTATCTTCTGGAGTATGTTCTTCTCGACAAGTACCATCGCCTCGCCCTTCCGTTTCTTGATACGCTTCTTCTCGAGTTTCTTGCAGGCGTACATCTTCCCCGTGGCTCTAACCTGGCAGGCGCAGACCTCGCCGAAACCACCCTTACCCAGGACTCGGTACATGCGGAAGGTCTTGTAGGTGACCGGCTGGCTCTCGAGCCACTTCCATTGAAGGTACCGGTAGAAGTAGAAGCTAGTCAGGAACGCGGAGAACGGTTCCCCGGCAAGGAAGTCCTTCACTTTCTGGGATATCTCGTCGAAGAGCTCCCTGTTCCCAAGACTCAGACGCTCCTCGCATTGGGTTATAAGCGCGTCGTTCAGCACGTCCACGACGTCCGAAGCCTCGTGCTTCAGGTAGTGCTCGAACAGCTCTTTTCCGACCTCCGATCGATTCTCGTCCATCTCTATCTCGTACTTCTCGATCTCGTCCAAGAACAGATTGTAACGGTGGTAGGATGGCTTCTTGTTCTGGCAGAACTGACGAAACAGCAGCCTCCCAATCGGCTGCTGATCGACCACGTAGCTGTACTTGATATCTGGAATTCAAAACGGTTTGTCTGATTACACAGGTCGGTGAAAAAAAAATTACAATTTTTTTTCACCTGCATGCACTGAGAAAGATTTCATTTGTTGCAATACAGTAACTAGAAAAATTGAGCAAAACAGGTATCGTTAAAAAAAACTGTTTGAATACTGTTGGAATTACGAAAAACGAGGTGAGCGTAAACATTTTGCGCTATCGTCGATCCTTTTTTGGTTATTGCAACGCGAAATCAGTTTGTGAGGTTTACTCGACTTTTTTAGTTAAACAAGGCTTTAACGTCAATTTATTCTTGCACGAGCGTTAAATTTTCGCAACGGTTGCAAGAAAATCTAGCAACAGCGATCGTAATGAGAAAGAATAGCTACGGATACTAGACTTTCCGGTAACAGCTAGAAAACTAATTTTCATTATCTACCTAGAAGTATATGTTGTCGATTGTGGTAAAAAAGGAAAATAGTTAAGGACTGACCGGTAACCGGAAATAAATATTTCTCTCAGTACGGGACGTTTTTGCTGAATGTCATGTTTTCGAGTGTACCGAATCCAAAAATGACTTCCATTTCCCTCCATTACGTACATTGTTCTTGCAAAACGCAAGGTTTAACCGTAAAAAAGAAAGCATAACAATAATGAAAAAAATCACCGTTTTATTACAACGAACTAAACAATATTTCTTACGAAATTAAACAAGCAAATTTCTTTGTGAAATTTATTTAACATTCCGTGTTTATTCTTTGTGCCATATGAAACCTCTTCTTCCTCTATTTGATACCTCCCTGAACACGCTTCCGCTTTTAATTTTCTGTTTCCCTGTTTGTATTTACTCTCGAGTTTCACTCTAATACACAGTAAATGAAAGTACAGAAATCACTTTTGCGTAAGATTTTTAGAATCAAGAACAGGATACCAACCAGATTTCGAGTTAAATGGGAGATTGACTCTAAATGAAAAGTCATTCGGTGTAATTTTTTTGATTTTTAATTTACGTACGGTTGATAAGACGTATATGTATATCTCTCTCGCTCTCACTCTCTCACTTGTTTTCTCGACGTTTCACACTTGTGAAAAACCTGGATTTACCAGATGGGTGTGACCAGAGCCAAGAGCCTAACCTCGTCTATGCAAATATGTACTTCAACGTCCGTCGTGTCACAGACATTCCGTCGTTGTGGACTTGATCATTTTTTATTCGCAGATATCCCTAGATGTGATGTAGTAAATAGAAGATCCGGGATGATGCGAAGAACAGGAGTCAGTCATACTTGAGCCTAATATACGTACGCCTGAATAAACATCACGAGTAGTTGGTAACGCCGATAAATTGTACGCACACGAAGATTACTCGATAATTCAAATAAATTCTAAGGCAATTTTCATGTACCGTATAGATATTAATTACTCATTATTTGTTCATTATAACAAGTCAATGTTTGTATTTGACTAAATTCTTTGACACGTTATTTAAAGTGCACGGGGATCAATTTTTTTTTCCAAATACCTGCGACTGCTTGTACGTTAAACGATCTTAATTCGCGGAATGATTTATAACCTAGCTGTTACTCGATCTATAAGAGAGAAAAAGAAAATAAAATAAAATAAGAAATCGATATTTGCTTTCACCAATTCGACGGTTTGTGATATCGCCGAAGGGTAAAAATACTGCTCGTTTCGTGTGATCGATAGTGATGATCTACCGGTGGGTATCGATCGTCGGAGTCTGGCCTCGATTCACTTCCTACACTCGAGTCATTACTCCCGTGGGAATCGAACGAGTATCCATCCATGAGCAACGCGAATTGATATCGAATTGCAAGAAACGAAAAGAAAAGACTGGTAAAAGTAACGTGTAAATAATCCCGGTTGCAATATTGAAAGCTGAGCTTTATTCCAGGGACGACGATGAATCAGGATTTGGATAAGCACCCGATCGCGGTTTAAAAAATCATAGCTTCGAAGCACTCGAGAAAACTTAAAAGCTGATCCATGACGGATGGAAAAATAACGGCAATTTTAGAGCCAGGATATCGATTGCTGATTTCTCTGATCATCGCGACCTTGTTGCAAGAAAGATATATTACTTTGTAACTCGTACCAAAAACAAGGCAAACCGTGAAGCGGAACAAGCTATGAAATACCAGAAATATTGAAACCGTGGAATGGAATCCATCTATGCTACAATACGTTACGTTCAGAGAAAAGTGGTTGCTTTTTTTTTTCTTTTTGAAAAAGAAGTCAATTTGTAGTCGTACGTCGTGAATGGCAGAATCGATGAAATGATACTTTTTTCGTGGTATTAAAAAAATATTGAATACCCTCTGGTGGATTCGACTGAATCGCTTCGTACGGTTCGCTAAATCTATTCGGTGGATAAAGATTGGACAAATTTAGTAAATCACGAGAGCTATTAATCGATTAACGCCATCGAATAATACGTTACATCGCAAGTCTACAAAATTTTTTGATGAAGTGGCAAAATACTTTCTGTGACGCGTTGAAAATCCGTTCACGCGAGAGAAGTAAGATTAGCAGTTATTAGGAGGAGTTCCAGGCATCGGTCAAGTATAATCGGCAGAACTAAATCATTCGTGATCCGATACAATTGAATCAGCCAGTCGATTCGCAATCGCATATTTCTTCGTCCTTGTTTGATGCGGCGCTTAATTCGTGCAGCGTAAATTACAATCAAACGATAATTTTTTCAGTTACAACAATAAAACAATCATTTCTCAATCTTTACAAAATGATTTCACTGCGCGGATCTGATTTCGCAATCGCAACAAAATCTATGAGTTTGTGGTGCGAAACCTTTTCTTGGACGTTACTAAACCATTTTGTTTTCCGCGCACCGATAAGACGAAGAAAACTTTTTCGTTGTGTGAAAACAATGTCAGTGGTTTTGATCGTTATTAGAGAACGATGATTTCGAAGTATAAAAAAATGTATCAGTTATCGATTTGACGAACGTTGTTACGTGGTTAAAAATTCCAAGCAATACGTGGCAAATCTACAAGAAAAATGATCGACCACGATAGCTGTAAGTAAGTATGCGGTAAAAAGCATAAAATTTGTGGTCTAAGTTAGTCCGTTATCGATAATTAATTCGAAGAGAATCAAAGCAACGACCTCGAGCCGTCTCAAGATGATTCTTCAACACGCATCACATCCGCTTGCAGTCGGTGGAATGCCTGCATTATACGAGAAATAAAGGCTGAAACGTTGAATCTAAACGTTGTGTATTAATATGTACGCGAAGAGCTCGGAATGCATTGTTCACACAACTTTGAATTCACATGAATAAGTGGAAAAACCAGGTACCGGAATGTGTGGTCGTTTCGAACAACACGCTACACGGCCTACGCAAATTGCAAAAATTTGTATAATCAGATACACACGCACGTTTGCATGATAATGCAAAGGAAAAAGAAAAGGAAAAAAGAAAAAATCCAATTGTTGGGCACAAATGCCGCGTTTTTTTTTTTTTTTTTTTATCCCGAGGGTGAATATGATGAGTGTTTTCGCCCTTTATCTATCAACGGCGGCAATCTCGCGATATAAACGAGAAAAGAGAAACCCAGAAACAGAAATTGAAAAAATTCCTCCCCTCTGTGTTACTTTATTCGCACGCGCATTGATTTTCAGCTGTAGGAATTTCTTAGCGGGAAGAAAGCCGAGAAATAATATCGCGAATCTTGAAAAAAAAAAGTTGCCAAGATTGCGGGAAAGTTACAAACGTTACAGCAGGATTACAAAACGTTACAAGCGTTTACAAACGACTACAGAAATTGCAATGAGAGATGTGCAAAAATTACAAAGAGGTACGGGGATTAACAGAAGGATTACAACGGGATTGCAAACGGTTACGCACATTGTACGGATTACAAATAATTACAAAAAGTGCAACGATCGCAAAATATTGCGGCAATTACGGGATTACAAAGAAATTACAAAGGTTTCAAGGGGTGCAAAGGATTGCAAGAAAATTACAAATGATTACAGATTTCGCAGATTACAAAGAAATTACAAAGGTTTCAAGGATTGCAAAGGATTGCAGGAAAATTACAAATGATTACAGACTTCGCAGATTACAAAGAAATTACAAAGGTTTCAAGGATTGCAAAGGATTGCAGGAAAATTACAAATGATTACAGACTTCGCAGATTACAAAGAAATTACAAAGGTTTCAAGGATTGCAAAGGATTGCAGGAAAATTACAGACATTGCAAGAATTACCTGAGATTGCACAGAGATTGCAAGAAGATAACAGAAAATACAAAGGATTGTAAAGAATAAAAAAAAATATTACAAAGAACACAAAAGTTTACAAGGAATGCAAAATATTGCAAAGAATACGTGCGATTACAGTAACGCGTGTAAACCAGATTACAACAGTGATTAATCCCTCGTGTGTAATAGATTTGTAACGTCAAGTGTATCTAACATCGTTTGATGTTGAATTCCCGAATTGACGATAAAAATAACTGCGCATGATAGTCGATACTGGCTAATTTCAATCAATTTCAATACCGCCGACATGTTATCGTATCGAGGTTAGTAACGTTATCGTAACGATTCGTGCTGCGAAAAAAAAAGTTATTTCGGGATTTTGGAGTTGCCTGAAGTTCAGTAAATCGTAATAAAACAAAACGCAATCGCACTCACAAAAAAATAGTGCGCTCAGGGGACGATACGAATTTATAGTTAATAGAACTTATTGCATTACGTTGTTCCGAACTATGAATTTATGGTTACATCTGACAAACGTTTTATGGTTAACGGTACAATAACGAAGACCTGATCATATTAAAACACTAGTGCGGTAAACGTGCCAAACTTATCGTAACTCGATTTGTAATTTGGAAATTTTAGATTGCAATTTGTTAAATTTTACCATACGAGTTGAGCAATGAAGTAAATTCAAAACACCCTTTCGCGTGTTTCCAACTAAGTTAAGCAAAATGACAAAATTCTAATGCACATTTATTGAGAATGCTTAGTAATTCGCTTTACAACACAAAATTTGTAATTCAACTACAATTTTTTGCTGTAAATGTGGCGCAGATTTTCAAATATTTTCAACGGTGCATGTTCAGTTGTTGAAACTATGTTCGTACGATCTTGTCTGAATAATTACTGTATTAGCGTTAACCGTATTTAAGCCGAGTCAAACTATGTACGGTGCATTCAACTATGACAAAAGTTGCAGGAATCATCTCGGGTGGTCCAAGTACTTAGCCGTAAATAGTTGGTTATAAATTAGTTAATTTAACCATACTCTATATTATCGAAGACTACAGAACAGAGCTCACCGCACTGTACGAATATAATATACATATAAGTGTACGGTAAAATTGATGTTGTGTTTACAGTGCGCCAAACGATAATTTGGGTGAATTCTACTATAAAAATTATCTTCCCGACTATAATATTCAAACTATACAGATTTTCAACTATACGCGCAAATTTTTCTCTCAGTGCAATGCATTTCGAAAAAATAGTTGTTAAAAATTCATTGTAAAATTAAGATAACAGTGATTGTTCCCCAAACATTTCGTTTACGATAACGTTAACCAACATCAACCTCGTTACAATTTACATCCCGCGATGAACGTCGTTTCACAGGATTTCGTCACTCGTTAAGCACAGTTTAAATCTTGAAACGAGAATTGACTCATGGGTACGTTTGTCGTCCGAATGAATTATCTTTCCAGTAGCCGTGAATCATCCTCAGTGTAAATGAAAGCCTGAATTCCCGACGAATCCGCTGTCAATTCAGCCCACGAAACAAAAGTCAGGCGAGAAGCGAAGACCTGGAAATTATTCCGATTCTTACAATAACCAAATAAGCCGAAATGCAGATGTGCGTCATTTGATCGGTGAGAATATGACGATGAGAAGACACGGATAAAGACAGGCTCAGAATTGCACGAAACGCAAAGATCAAACAGCGAAGCTTCACTTATAAGTGACACTAGGGTCACTTATCAAACGAATTTTTTATCTCGCTCCGACGATGGATGAACCCTCATTTTTTCCCACGACGAAAAAAAAAAAAAACCTGGCTGGAAAATGGATACCGCATAATTTGCCGTAATTGGATCGTGCGAAAATTCGAATATTTATAATTTCTGCCCGAAAGCACGCCATTTTCTTTTTTTCCCCCGTCTCGTCAGTCGAGTCAAGTCAAGGGGATGATCCGTGCCCTTGATCTCTCCAATTTCAATTCGCATATTATATTCTTCGCTGTCTGATTCACTTCGCCTCCAGGACAGCCGACGTGACGCAGGAACGTCGCTTATTTTACTCCGAAGTTAAATCAGCTGTGCGTTACACGTATCAGGGTGCTTCTCATTTTGGTCATGTCGGAATTTCTTTACGCTCACCCCCCCCCGAAACAAGCGATATATAGAGAAAAAAAATCTGGCCAACTGCCCGAATTTTTCCGATAACTCTGACACGTCTCGCCAAGCAGTCGAATTTTTATATGGAATAAATGTATGCGTTTAAAATTTTTTTTTCTCAACAAAACTGTCGGTCATTTTAAAACCAAGTATCGTAATAAAAAATTCTTCTGGCTACTGGGTAAGAAATTTAGTGCTCCGGCAAAAGAAGAAAAAAAAAAAAGGAAGATTTACTCGTAAAATTTTGGTAAATCTGATATTCATCGCATTGTTGACGAAAAATGAAAACTGTTTTAGATATAACAAATAACAGGTTTACGAAAATTTTACAACAGATCTTTTTCGTACAAAATTAAGTTTCCTACAAAATAGCTAAAGGGCGCGTTTTTTTTTTTTTTTTGGACGTACAGTTTTAAAGTAACAAACTGTTTGTTTGTTTTTAATTTCGAATGCATTCATCTTTTCTTGATTTTTTGGGAAAGCGTATTACGAGTTGTCGGAAAAATTCGGAAATTTAGCCATATTTTTTTTGTTTATATATGTCGATAAGAACCACCCTAGTACGTATAGGCAACGAAGTATTAAAATTGATGAATTCCATTCCGGCACATCCGGTTTAATCACCGTGACGTTAGAGAGCGGTGTAGTAATTTGTTGATAACGGAATATTACTCGAATTTGTGCAGCGAGGAATATGCAAATAATTATCCGCAAGCACGATTGTTCCGAACAAATTTAAAACTAACTCGAAACGTGGAACACCTGATCAATATTTAAACTGCCACCGCCCATATCGCCCGACCCACAACCGCATCGTAATATTACGCATGATACGCGAGTTTCAACAACAACTCGTATTGCAAAACGCAATGCGGTCGTATAACAATAAACTCTGTATAACAACGAGTGTGCAACACGCATGTTCACCAACTTGGCTTATCTCGATCGTTAATTTTTCCATTTCTCGCTGAAAAATAACTGCAAGTGTGCGCGTGAGTATGATAAATGGCCACGCCAAGAAAAATTTCATTTGTTACAGTAACTGGAAAAATTGAGTTAAAACAGGTATCGTTAAAGAAACTGTTTGAATATTGTTGGAATAACGAAAAACTTATTTTTACAAAACGATTACAAAACTTGAGTACAATATTATTGAACACAGGTATGAACCAACCGCCCACACGTGTAAGACAAATATTTGTTAACAAACATTAGCGTTGCACTGGGTTAAACAAATAACGTTATGTATCACGTTTTAGTCCGAGAGTCGAAACCAAGATTCTCGACTCATTGTTCGGTTTTCGGATCGGTTTTTTTTTTTTTTCTGCGATGAAAGCTGCGATCGTCAATTTCTAGATTTGATAGAAAAAAACACCGCTCAGAAAACTTCCGTTGATTTAACGAATTTTTGTTAGTTCCATTAAAAACTATCGAATGATATTATTACACCGTACTTCAAGCTAATTTTCAATCTCAATTCGAAACAATCAATACGTAATTCAAACGAAGTTGAATAAAACTGTCCAACAAAAGAATCCGAATCGCATTATATATTAACAAATCGAATTTAGATCCCTCTGAAACGGACTCTGATGTAGATTAAAGGCCTCGTAACTTTTGTTCACAAACAAAAAACGGGGGAAAAAAAAAAAAAAAAACGTTAAGGACGCTTCGACAAGTGTCTACACTTGAACTCAATATCTGCAGTATGTACTTGAAAATTGTAAACAATATTTAAGCGTGTTAAGCTCTGATTTCAGCCTGCGATGATAAAACGTCACGTTTGTTTACTTCCGTTAATTTGAAATTCATGAAAATACGGAGCATTTTTGATCACACAATTATTTTTTATCCTACGTTCACCAAAATTGTAACACTTAAACGACAAAGTTTCAAGTCATTTAGTTGAATTGTGAACTGAAAAAACAAAAGAAAAAAACTTGACGGTATTCGTCGAAATTCAGCTTTGAAGTTTTCATCAAATTTTCTCTGCTATTGAAATTTTTTTTTTTTTTGAATTCTATGCCCTAATAACGTCGAGAGTCTCAATTGATACGCTGATGAAAATGTTGAAGTATATTGTCAAATTCACACAATTTTTATTGAAACTTTCAAACAAATTTTCAAATTTTTTCAATCACTCGTCTTTAACCCATCAAAAAAAAAAAAAAAAAACTTTTCCACTCCGAAGTGAAATATTTTCACGCAAGATTCAGAGTGAAAACTCGTTTTTGTTTTAATTTTTTTTTAAATCATATCTATTTTTCTTTACGATCGTTTTCATTATTTTCATACCACTTGAAAATCTATCACAACACGTATCGTATCTCCGATTCGATTACCAATATTTCTTATCGTTTCTCCGGTTCTGAAATACCGAGTTGTCGTGGAATGCCCCATATATTCGTTACGGATTATAAATTATCGTACGATGGTTATTACATCGCATAGAATAATAATAACAACAATTAATCATTGACCTATTTTGTAAGTCTGATCTCTGTCTTGCCACATTTAAATTTTCATTATCTACGTTATTCAATATCAGAAGCGATATGCACGTGTCGATGTTGTTATTTGAGAGCAGGAACACATGGTTCGAGATAGCGTGACGTTGCGATATAACTATACATAATGTTGTAGTATATTTACGCCTGCGTAATAACGCAATAGATAATAAAATGCGCCAGAGAATGATGTACGAATATAGATAGGCGTGATATTATCGTTAAAAATTTTCGAGAGTATTTTCAAGTGTATTTTCAAGTTCATATATACATACATACATATATTAGTGTTTCAAAAAAACCGCCTATTTCTTTTTTTTTTTTCGAAGAACATTGAAAAATCTTCCGAGCGTCCCTCAAAAATGACCTCGGTAAAATATGAGCTCTTAATATCGATATTTAGAGGTGACGATTCTCAATTTTCTATTTCCCATTTAAATAACATGGGAAAAATTGTTTTTTTTTTTTTAATTTAGAATTTTATTGCTCGAAAACGAATCAGTGTGAAGATATAAAGAAAACGTATTCTTGTAGGAAATTTTACGCTCTACAAAAAAGATCTGAATAAAGATTTGCGTAAGGTAAGTCGTTTCGGAGTTATCAGGCCTCAAACATCGAACCGTTTGAAATAATGATGTTATTAATTTATAAATGCTACAAAACTGACTCATGTCACTTAAACACACAATATTATTGATTTTCAAATTAAAACTATAGACTTCCAATGAAATGTTAATTAATAAATTTCATTAATCAACGATATGAGTCAGTTTTTTAGCATTTATAAATTAATAAAATCATTATTTCAAACGCTATATATATATATATACATTAGAGTGTTTCAAAAAAACCGACTATTTTTTTATATATATATTTCTGGTTACTGTAACAAATTAAATTTTTTTTTCAGTGAAAAAATTTCACATTCGAACTTGTGTGATAACTTGTGATTTTGCACTAGATCACGTGGACTTTGACACGACGATGATGCTGATTACGTCACTGATAAGCGATAGCTTGTACAAACCTCTAGTGATTGATTGGCGATATGAAAACGCTGGTACCGTGTATATACCATATATATATATATATGTGTGTGTGTGTGTGTGTGTAATTTTGTCGAGTGGTCAACACAACAGGAATCAAGCTGTCAGCTGACTTGGCAAATCGCTACCGCACTGACAATTTACGTTGAAATAATTGCAACGAATTTTCAGCGTCAAGTCGATCGCACAGACCATAAATCATTGATCGTAAATCGGCGCTTATTGCTTGTCATCGTCGAATTGATGTGATGTTTACACCAAGTTTAAAAATCGTTACAGATGGTATAACAAAATACAATCAGATGTAACCGAGCCCCGATGTTCGTCTCTCGATAATCTTACCACTCGAGAATATGATCTACGTTTGTAACACGGGTTCAGGATCGCCTCGTGAAGATAAAACGCGTATCACGCGATGCGATTCGTCGCTTTGTTCGTATCGTAATGATTGTCAGTTGTTAAAAAGATTACGAGGAGAATATACATTCATTAGGGCCGTTTTTGAACGCTTCTTTTTTATTTTTTTTAGATTTCACTCTTCTGCGAGATTCTCGTAGTTTCTCATTGAAAAAAAAGGTTCGCGCGGATGGGATTGAAAAAAAGAAATTTTCACTTCGATATATTGAAAAAAAGGCTATTTCCGGAAATTTAAAAATTGACGTATCCTTAAATCCTTCGTTGGCTATGTTTTGTGTTATACGAAACGAATGTTTTTGTAAAATCTGAGATGCGTACAACGTTTTTTTTTTTTTTTCTTGTGCAAAAATTCACATAATTTCTGGGTCCCAAAACAAAGATTTTGAGCCATAGTTCAGAGTGGAGAGTTGATTTTTTGATTCTTTTAAACATTTTTTTTAGAGGAATAATTTTTCTCATTTTGTAGGTATGTATACAAAATATTTGTTATGTTTGTAACATTTTTTAAGAAAGAACAGTTGGGACGAAAAATCTGAAAAAAACGGTGAGTGCGTTTTTTAGGTTTTAGAATGATATAAAAAATAATGAAGCAAATTGGCGGGGGTCAGGGAAAATTACCTCTCGGTTGGCATGGAATACCTCATATATATATATATAACACACACATCGCGTGAATATCAATTTCGCGTGGTTTGAAAGTACGAAAATTGAGCATTCTCACATGACTCAAGACTACAACACCTGAATTCGTCATTAATATCTCAATTCGTGTCACAAAGCAGTCTGGTTTTAAAAAAAATTTTTATCCGTAATATGTATACGTACCCAATGTGTTCTTGAAATCGATGCATTGAGAAATGTGTGGAAATTGCAAAATTTTCCGCCATTTCTTACTTTTCCCCTTGTTGCTGTCACCACCGCCTGAAAAGAAAATTACAAAACACGTTTAATTTAGGCATGTTTCGTGTAAAATCGTAAGGCGAATTTTTTCATCATTAAAAATATCATCTCTTCGTCAATTGAATCGAACGAAACAAGCGATCCTCGAACCATTTTATTCCTCTGGTTTAACGATGTGTAATTTGAATCGAACAACGTTCGGAGCAAGTTGCTTCACCGTTCCGATTTCTCGGCACAATGTTGGCGGCGCAAAATAATCGCATAGCCAATTTCAGAGCACGAGTTATCACACAATTACATGTTGTAAGCTCTCCGCATAAATTTCTAGAGTAAAACTAATTTGCCGATCGGCAGTTATTTCAAATAACGCAATCAGCCGTCACGACTTCCCAAATAACGTTACACGCAAAGTCAGTCGTTACCGATTGAAGAGTACATTGAGATTCAGTCCAGTTTTTTGAGTAACTCGAAAAAACTCGTAAAAAAAGGATTAAGAAAGTAAGGGATTGCCGTCAGTCTCGTTTTCGAATTATTTCTTCCAAAAAATTGTAACAAAACGCTGGAAAGCTAATTTTCATTATCTACCCGGAACTGTATTTCGTCGATCGTGGTAAAAAAAAAAAAATGAAAAAAGTCAAGAACCGCGCGGTAACCGGAAGTAAAAATTTCTCTCAGTGTTATTTTTCCAGGAACGTATTATTTTCAGCCGACATTGTTATTTCCCTTCCGTTCGCGCCCGATAAATACGAAATTCTCTAAAATTTTCACGTCCGCATTAGGCAGGATTAATGGTAAGTGCAAAAGTAGCCGCATACATAATCGTAACGTTTGAATCGTTGAAAGGTGCGAGCTTATTGGTCCGCTGTTGCGGTCCACATTATCGTAAAGTACAACGACCAGGGAGTGACAATTTTTTTTATTTATCTTTCCTACCTTCCTTTTTTCTTTTTTTTTTTTCTCTCTCTCTCTTCCACCACTTTAGCCGTAATAATCCCTCGATTTTTTTTTTTTCGTACTCGATGGACGAGATTTATGTCAATAAATTGCTACTACTTACTCCGTCACTGTCCTCCCACGTGAAATTGTCAAATTATACGAGCACACTCGCCAATCGCATAAACGATGTGTGCATGTGTGTGTGTGTGTGTGGGTGTGTGATAGATAAAATTGAGCAAGGGATAGCCGTAACGTCACAGCATAATATTCTCGACACGTTCGGGAGAAGTTTAAATCAGAGTTAATTGATTCATCAATTAGTCCTCGTTCTCCATGCATTATATATACATACAAATATACATATAAATATATGCAGCATAATATAAGTTTTTTTTTTCTTTCCTCTGTTTTTTATTTATTCTATCGCAAGTTTATCGCTTTCGAAATGTAACAGGCAACGTAAGGATTGTGTCTCGTTGACGCGTCGATATACCGGGTTTAATACGCTTGATCGATCAGGATTCTGGTTAAATGGATCACTGCTTCAATCGAAACTAGCTTCATCGTCAAATTGAACGAGCGGATCGTACTTGATCGCTCGGTGAGATCAGATTTGGCGTCGATTTCGAGACGGGTGAAAAAAACATTTTTCCCCAGCGCACGTCTCGTTATGGATCTCATTATCTGACCGGTTTGATTTGTTTCTTTGTTTGGTTTTTTTTTTTTTTATTTTTTTACTCGGTTAACACGATAAGAAGTTGAAAACCGACTTGTACATAAATAATTTACAGAAATGTTATACGGATAGGAAAAAGTAATATTATTAAACTTTAATGAGATCTATAGATCAGTTATCGCTACGTTGGAGGAAACAAAAAATGTCATCTAGTTGAATCAATCTTTTTACGGTGAATGATCCTGTTACGATTGTTCAAAATTTCATTCGACTTACTTTCCGGAATTGTTGTACGAAGCGACTAACGAAACGTTTTATTCCGTAAAATATCTTAGAGACACGACTCACTGTCAAACGGAATAAGAAATGTGAATATCAGAGTGTAACTCAAAACCAGCCTAAACGTATCATCTTCAACGTATGAATCAAATCGACGTTGCAAAAAAAATTTTTAAAACCCAACGATCAGGTTAATTTTTTCTCTTTACTTTCACGGTCAAAAGTTATTTATTTTTATATACACGGACTTGTTGCGTTACATATTCTTCTCTCACATATTGTGGAACAACATGCATAGAGCGTTATAGTTGAACTGGCAATCATGATTAAATTTACATACGCGTGAATAAAAAAAAAAAGGGGGGGGGGTTTCGCTTGTAAAGTTAATTTAATTAAGAACGACGACGTACCGCCATAATGAATGAATGAAAGAAAGAAAGGAAGGAATTTAACCCGCACATTACAGTTTCGTGTAACGGCATAATAAACTTTGACATTAGTTAGCGCACGAGCTATTAACATAGATTACAACGCGTATTTATATATATACATATATCTCTCTATATTATAAAAATATCTCGCGTCAGGAATCCAGCCCTTCCTTCCACCACCCGTCCTTCCCTTCACTGTCGCCACATTTACACCTATGCAGATTCAACCCTCTGTCCTACTCTCCACGCCACTCGATATATGGCCGCAAAGAATTCGAGGCTGAATTTCGGGGTAAAAATGCTCGAAGATTCGATATTTATCGCATTCACTTCGTAGAGTCTGTACGGTGTTTCTTGATTTTGAAACGGGGGGTCTTTGACTCGATTCAACTTCGAGGCTTGTGTGAAATTTTCAAAGGGTGCGGACAAAAATCAGGGTCCCTGAGACGATTCGACGACCAGCGGACAACGAATCGTCCAATCGTATAAAACTCGGCAAAGCGTGATATTTCCTCGAACAACGTTGTCGCGTTCAGGATTTTTATTTTCTCCGCAAAAAAATTGGATCGACAATGTTACTTCTACCGTTGATAGCAATCCTTTCACGTTTACGTGCGAACAAATTGGGACTTGCGATTCGAGTAACCAACGCGATAGCTGATGAATTGCAACGTTATACATACACGTACATATATCTCTCTATATTATAAATATATCTCGCGTCAGGAATCCAGCCCTTTCTTCCACCACCCGTCCCTCCCTTCACTATCGCCACATTTACACCTATGCAGATTCAACTCTTTATCCCAAGTTTATGCCCTTGTGACTACGAAGGTTCAACCCTTTACCCTACGCATATACCGTAACACCTATACTAGTGTATATATGTAAAAAATTTCGCGTTTGCGGTGGTGTAGAATAGTATTATTATTAATAAAGAGAAAGTAGGGTTAATTAGAAAAAAAAAAATAAAACCCGACAAGCCACGCTTGTTGTTTACATCTCTGTGGAATACGAATCTTGTCAGATTAGCAGTTGAAAACTTTCGAACACGCGGAGTTATACCTTGGGTGTCTTTTTTTTTTTTTTTTTTTCTTCCTTCCTTTTCTCTTCTATTCTCTTCTCACTCCATGTGGAAAAGTTTCGCGTGCGAAACGTGTCGTTAAATTACCATTATACCGGTCTAACGACGATGTTGTAATAAAGTAACAAAGAGAGGCAAAATAAAATCGGGAAAAAAAAAAAAATAACTTCACACGGCTTTGCGCGCTTGGATCCGGAACGTACATTAATGGTTACAAAATGCAAAATTAGTTTCGTAGCTTTGATAAAGAAAAAATTTAAAAAAAAAAAAACCGAAAGGACTATAGAGTAGAATAACTTTGCACTAAATTATCTTGTAATAAAGTGACAGTATTTATATCGTCAATATAACGACACCTGTGTAAAAAAAGAAATTAAAAATTCTAACACCGGTCGTGTACTTAATAATAATAATAATAATAATAATAATAATAAAAGAAATAAAAGAGTAAAAGACGACGCTTCAAATCGCTCAATCTTGCTTACGTGTCGATAAATGTGCCGATCTTTTTCACAGGAAAGTTATTTCAGTGTGACAAATTGAAATAGACATAAAATGACAGATGGCCAATTCTCAATGAGGCCATTCAAGTATTAGCTAACGCTTTTTTTTTTTTATGCAAATTTTTGCACCCCATCCCTGTAGTTATAACGGTTGGTAACGTTAGCATGTTTCGCCTGTTGCTGTTTTTTTTTTTTTTTTCACAACGTTAGCTAAAGGAGTTTAAAAAGTTTATTGGAAAATCGATTGATTACCTGAGAATGGCAGAGACGCCATTTATGGTCGTATCCTGATCAATTTATTCCTACTTTATTTGATATTAATTGTCGTTAATTATTAACACACGTTAAGGTGCTCGGTGAAACGTGAATTCATTATTCATTGAGTATTGAATGGATTATATATTGTCTTTCTTCTCGAATGCATGCAGTAAACATTATATTTGCTGAGATATTATTGTCGAGCAATCGATGCGTTATCAATTACAACCTCCTTTGAAAGCAAATGTTTTTTGTTATTCTCGCAAGCAAAAAATTGATGTTCTTGTATTAGTGTAATAATATTTTCGAATTTATATTTTAACGGGGTAATTGAAAGTTTACTTCATCAACAAAATATACTATTTTATGACCGATATACATTAATGTTAGCTAAGGCTTGACCGGAATGCCTGCTACTATAGGCTAACATTTGATAACGTTTCGTAGATATTTTTGTGCTGAATTTACGGATAGTCTCTAAATTTATTCCATCACAGAAATCCGCACACAGGCGAATTTTGACTACAACAGATTTCTTGCGATGTAGGGAAATTCGATCGCTGATTGTTGTAAAATGTGTACTTTTTTAATGACCAATATTGCGCTCCTCGAAAATTATCCGTCATGCAAGTGTAAACAATGCTACAACGGGCAGTGAGTTTGATTGCTGAGAATATTGTTATCAGTTTTACGGAAGCGTTCCATGTGGAATTCGATCTGACATTGTTTTAACAGAGCGAAAAAGTTTTCATCTTATCGGTGCGTGGAAAACAAAATGGTTTAGTAACGTCCAAGAAAAGGTTTCGCACCACAAACTCATAGATTTTGTTGCGATTGCGAAATCAGATCCGCGCAGTGAAATCATTTTGTAAAGATTGAGAAATGATTGTTTTATTGTTGTAACTGAAAAAATTATCGTTTGATTGTAATTTACGCTGCACGAATTAAGCGCCGCATCAAACAAGGACGAAGAAATATGCGATTGCGAATCGACTGGCTGATTCAATTGTATCGGATCACGAATGATTTAGTTCTGCCGATTATACTTGACCGATGCCTGGAACTCCTCCTAATAACTGCTGATCTTACTTCTCTCGCGTGAAAGGATTTTTAACGCGTCACGGAAAGTATTTTGCCACTTCATCAAAAAATTTTGTAGACCTACGATGTAACGTATTATTCGATGGCGTTAATCGATTAATAGCTCTCGTGATTTCGTAAATTTGTCTAATCTTTATCCACCGAATAGATTTAGCGAACTGTACGAAGCGATTCAGTCGCATCTACCAAAGGGTCTTCAATATTTTGATAATACCATGAAAAAAGTATTGTTTCATGAAATTGACTAAATTTAAAACGATATTTCGTATTTACGCGTACATTTTATTCAACAGAATATCTTTACGATTTTGAAACAATTATTTCATTAACTTTACTATTTAAAAAACAATATTGCCTTCACACGAGAGAATTTTCTACAAAATTCGTTTAAAAATTGATACTTTACTTATCTTTTGCGTTTAAAGTAAAAACTTTCTTCCGATAATGCTTCTATACCCGTACTTGCGTTTCAATCATCAACGAAGAGTACATCGTTCATCGTCACTCTCGTTTTCATACGTAATCGTTTCTCTGATACGCGGCTAATTGCACATGCCCAACTTTCCAGAGACCCCGATACCAAATTTCTTCGAAATTACAGCAGTTCGCTTCCCATCGCAACGAGTATTCAACCATGTAAGTACCTACATGGTGCATGGAAATGATCAATTTGCCGAGTCAAAGCTGATTGACGTTCACCCTTCAATAACCCGTGTAATGAATTTTGCAACTTGAGAAAGTGAATTTCTTCTTTGAAGATGCTTCGTACCTAAGGCGTCTGAAGGTACAAAGTGGATAGGTGTATATATATATATATACGCACGTAAATTGAGTTCTTCGACTAATGCATGTGTATATATATATGTATACCCATGTGCCTATATCGTATATATACTTGTAAAGTAGGTACAGACTTTCATCGAATTTCGAAACAATGATATACAAAGACCCCTGTTTTCACATGTATAACCCATTCTCATGTCATTACATTCCGTAAAGCTATTCTAACGAGCGTGAAAATAGTTTCCCTACACTCTCTTTCTCTCTCTCTCTCTCTTGAAAATCATGTTTCAAAGGTAATTTGACAATAAAACGTCACCGAAGTGATATTCCATTTCATTCAAGTACATTGCGGCGAGCCAAAATAAAAAAAAAAAAAAAACTAACCTATCGAATCTGTGGTCTTAAAAGGATCCATTTACTGAGAAAAAAATTCTCCCGTTTGGAAAAATTTTTAGATCGATTTTAAAAGGTGTCGCTCTGGCCGTTTGAAATTTCCTATTTGAATAGAACGCGAAGAAGAGAATTTTTTTTTTCATTAAATACGCTGTGACTGTTGAACCGTTTGAATTAAAAAAAAATTTCCAAGCATATTCTTGCAGGGCATTAAATTCTCTAAAAAAAATTATAATCGAATATAATTAAAAGAAAATTATATTCGAACGTTAACGAAAAGTGAAGAAGAAAAACAATCTATTCTGCAAGCAGGGCGATTAAATCGCCAGCAATATCCCAATTGTAACAAACAAAGTTTTATCAACAATTGAAAGGAATATTAACGCTTAAAGGTGCAATAAAAAATAAGTAAATGAATTAAAACTCGACTCCTTTGACGAATCTGGTTTATAAACAACATCTTTCACACACCTTATTTCATTTTATTCCAACTTTTATCATTTAGCATGAATATTCTCAATCGTAGAACCCTAAAACTGCATATTTCTGCTTTTCTTCGACTTTCACGACTCGTAAGTATGCGAATTTTTGAATCCAAAAAATCAACTCGGTTGTCTTTTTTTTAGAGAATTTAACGCCCTACAAGAATATGCCTTGAAATTTTTTTCATCTCAAACGGTTCAAAAGTTGCGGCATTTTTATTGAAAAAAAATAATTATTTTTTGCGCGTTATTTAAATAAGAAATTTCAAATGGCCAGCGACACCTTTTAAAATTGATCTAAAAATTTTTCCAAACGGGACAATTTTTTTCTCATTAAATACGTCCTTTTAAGACCATAGATTCGACAGGTTAGTTTTTTTGGCTCATCCTAAAGTACATACTCAAAATACCTGACAAATTGAACGTACAAACAATTTCACCAATATTTCAAAAATATTCATTTCTTTTTACAAAATGCGATATAAAAAATTTTCATAGTTATCGGCAATGAAAGCTATTTTTTTTTTTTTGTCTCTTTTTCGTCTCTTCAGCAGACAATATATTACTATGCCTCTGAGTAACAAAAAAAACAAAAAAATATTCTGTTTTCATTGTCAAACATTCCCGGCGAGCAGCTTCTTCGGTTTTGCATGATACACAAATGTGTCCGTGTTGCTTCTCCGCCTGTGTATAACTAACCAAATAAACTCTGACTGTTCTTCTTCTTCTCCTTCTTCTTCTTCTTTCATTCTCTTTTTCTACTTATATATACGCGCGCGATTTCTGACGATGATAGATCGGTTCCCTCTCGTCGTCTCTCGTATTTTCGTAAAGGCCAAATGTCAAGATTCTTTGGTTCATTCTTCGTGTGCCGAGTGAAAAAGAATAAAAAAAAAAAAAAATTCTATTGAAAAGGTTATTTACTGACCCTTCGATAAATTGACAATAATTCGAGTGTTTCCTGCGATGCGATAATCGGTTCTCTGATATCTTTTTATACTGGCAAATCTGATATTATTGCGTACAAGTGTGAAGTTGAAATCAAATTTACTGGCGACATGAGAAATAGAACAAATTTCAAAAAAAAAAAAAAAAGTTTGAGGTTTCATTTGTTACAGTAACTGGAAAAATTGAGTAAAACAGGTATCGTTAAAAGAAAAACTGTTTGAATATTGTTGAAATTAGGAAAAACGAGGTACGCGTAATAATTTTCCGCTATCGTCGATCCTTTTTTGGTTATTGCGACGCAAAATCAGTTTCCGAGGTTTACTCTACTTTTTTAGTCAAATAAAGCTTAAAAATTTCTCTTCTTGTCAGTGAACTCTTAAACCTACGGTTCGTCTCGGGTGTTTTATTTTTATTTTTTTGTTTCCCCCCCCCCCCCCTTTTTTTTTTCTTTCAGAACGAGGAACCGGGATATTTACCTTCTCTGGCTTTGAGGTAAACGGTGTTGGCTACGATGTTCTCCAACTCCATCAATTCCAGCTTGATCGAGATTACTTGTCCGAATCAGGGGGAATGAAATGTCTTGGTATTTTACTACCCTGTCGGGCCTCTGCAGCCCTGATCCCATCTGCAGGACTGAACACCACGTGCCGTAACCCCTTCCAAGGAAGGCCGACGACGATCCCCTTCCTTCGTTTTTATATTTCTCTTTGGTAAAATATTGCTCTCTCTCTCTCACACTCTCTCTCTCTCCCCCTCTATTCTTCTTTCCTTTTCTTGACGATTCAACGGAAACAATCGTCCGTTGTACAATTATTATTTATACACCAGCCTAACGCTTATTTGGGGTTGTGTTGGTGGCTGGAAGGTAGAACGGGGAGGGGGGGAGGGGGGCAGATCACTCTTTATTAATCATATACACAGCGATCCCTGCGCTGTGCGAAACACCGCGTTTTAAAAACAACTTTTACTAGATTAAATATATATATATATATGTGTGTGTGTGTGTGTGTGTGTGTGTGTGTGTGTGTGTGTGTGTGTGTGTATATATATGTTTTTTTTTTTTTTTTTATCGACACGTTTCAGTCCGAATTTAAGAATTATCGTCCCTCCGATACATATCGATATTAAAATTCATTTTATTCCGTTCTCATTTCTTTCGATTTCTTATTCGTTTAGTCTTTATTCGTATCTTTGTTTTTATTTCACTTGTTATCTTTTTTTTCGTTTCTTTCTTCTCCTTATTTTTTTTTTCTTTTTTTTCTAGTTTTATCTAGTTTTATCGGTTAGGCCTTTGGTGTACGCTTGTTTATTCGATGTTGTAACAAGTTTACGAACACGGTTCACAATTTAAAACACAACACGGAGGACAAAAGTCAAGGAATCGATCGGTCGATCCAATCCAATCAGTCACTTCGTAATTACGACGTGTTGCACTGTTCACTGTTCGTTGAATAATGAAAGAACAATTGTTATTATCGTTATTATTACGCGCTGATGGAAATTTGAAATGAAACGAAAAGAGACGTAAATTGGTAGATTGTATAATTTAGTTCGAATGATTGTTTTCGGTAAGAAAAGGAACTTTCGACGTTGACGTTTTTACATTGTTACGAATTTATTGTAATCAGTTTAAACAGTCGGTCAGAGACGATGTGTTGCATCTGAAATGATGTGAACAGAAAAAAAAAAAAATAAGTAATAATAATTACTACCACATGTGAGTACAGGAAGGTTTGAGAGTTACAGGAAACAAACGAAGAGTGAAGAACAAAGAACGCGACGATTTCAGTGAATAAAGATACGGATAAATGGTCGACATTTCGGGTTAATGAAGGAGACGGAATGCGAGAAAACGACGAGGTGAAGTTAGCAACGAAACTATGAAACAAAAATCGCAGGAGTTGGGCTTTCGAAATATGTTTACCGAAAGTTTGGAAGTAACGATTTTTTTTTTTTTTTATTCTTTACGTATAATAAACGCATCGTTGGATTAACGGTGTTCGAAATTTAAATGCCACTAGGTTGAAGTTGGCAACTAAACACAGAGTACAATAATTCACTATCCTTGAAACTTTATGCTGGAATTACTTTTAACAACGACGCAAGTTTACTCCGGAATATTAGTATATCATGTTCAACTTTGTAACGGTTTATCGAATCACAGACAACGCTGAACGGTAGCTGAATAACGATTTTTCACGTCACTGCATCGTTACGTTGTAACGTAACGAACTTGAACTTCGTATACGAGGAACGGTTATCGACGTTATCGCCTGAAGTTGTCAACGTTTTTAGTTTCAACGAAGATATTCAAACCGTGACCACCCGAGGAAAAGAGAAGGGAAAAAAATCATTTTCACAAATTAAACGATAAAAAATTTCACAATACGTCGTAATTTTTCCCGTCCAACTTTTTTCCTCGCGTAATAAAATTTTACGTAAATATTTAAAATCGTTTCGTTGAGTACAAACGATTATTCTTAACTGAAAAATCGCGCATACGCAAGTTATTGGGAATTCGAGTATAGTGAAGATCGTAGAAAGCGGACCTGACGATGAGTATGAGGAGGTGGAACTTCGACCAGAGATTGAAGTTAGTAACGTAAATTGTAACGGAATATTGAATCTAACATTATTGTTTCGAAAATCTAGAACGTCTGTGAAGAATTTTAATATCCAAAATCTGAATAAACTTTTGCTATTGTAAAAATATATTACTAAATTCGAGTGGATACTACGATTTTCTTTAGAAAAAATACAATAAAAAATTAACGAGATTGAAGTTAGTAACGTTACTTTAACGATAAGTGTTCGCAAAAAAAAAAAAAAAAATTGTTACTCGAAACCAAACAGGATTTTCTAAAATTCATCGAGTAAATGACATGAGTAACAAAGAAAACGTGACAGTGTTTCAAAAAATACATCTCCTTCAAAGTCGTTCTAAAATTCTAAGATTCTAAAATTCTTTACGTTAACGTAACTAACTTCAGTCTTCTATAAACTAATCGTTACATTAAACGTTACGAACATCGCTATCTTGAAGTTCGCCCGGGATGATGGAAAGGTGAACGAAGGTGTCTCTCTCTCTCTCTCACTCTCTCTCTTTCTCTCTCTCCCTCTCTCCGTGACAAAGGTGTACAATAAATAGGTAGGTACAAAGCAAATGTGATCGGAACGATGAGATTTCGGAACAGTTGAAAGTCGGAAATACCGTAGGAGGGGTCGATGATGAATATCCGCGACAATGTTGGCAGTACGGTTAGGAGTGGGGAGGGGGGGAGGGAGGGAGGAGAGGGAAGAGGGGATAAGAAAAATTGAAAATCTTTCGGGGTTGGTTTACTTCGTACTACAGGAGCGAGTAAGTATCAGGAGGAGGTCGGCTGCTGCTTGATGTTTGCTGTTGCCGCTGCTGCGACGTCGAGCTGATTGAGAACTCGCGAGACACCCTGTGTGTTGGGTATAAAACTATATGTGTATATATATATATATATATGTATATATATATATATATACTTGCACACACGTACGTAAGACGACGGACGTTGAATCGGAGAAGCACAATGGCGGACACGGGGCGACTGGCTGCGATTTTCCACTTATTCACTGTTATCACTGAACTCGCTTTGTTCGCGCGCGATTTGCTCGCCGTTCTACAAGGTACGCGGCGTGTACGCTGACCTCCACGGCGTTTCGGAGGTTTCGGGCCTAGCGAGTCGATCGGCACCTTTTATCTCCTCCCTGTTTTGTTTTTTCTATCTTTCTTTGTTTTTTTTTTTTTTTTTTTCCTTTTCTGTTCTCTCTCCTACTCTTCACGTTGAAACGGGGTTGCGCCGAACGGCCGATATGACTGGGCTTCAACTTGCTAGGCCCGTGTGCTCTGCGCGCAGAGTGAGTAGGGGATCAAACCGCACTACCACCACACCGAACCTCGCGGGCATCGTGTCCCGGCGCTCCTGGGTTAGAGAGAGACGACCACTTGCCTCGCCTCGCCTCTAAACCGCAATGCGCATGCGCCGAAGCCGAGGACGAAGGTTATCGCTGCGCCGCTCTGACGTGTCGCCATCTTCCGGCCGCCCGGCTAACCGATCACTTTTGTCTTACGCCGCGTCGGTCGTCGAGTTTACGCGGCAATTTTGAAACGGCGATACGAGCACTTCGGGTTATTGCCGAGCTATTTCGTGTCAGTTTTGGTGTAAGGTGAGGGGGGGGGGGGCTACGGACGGCTTGAACTATCTAAAATCGTACCAATTTTCAGGAGTTGTTTGTTTTTATTTCAAAGAAAATTAAAAACACTCGGAGCTAGTTCTGGTTTGAGGGATTTATTGTTTATATAGTTTCTAGAATATTTTTGAAATTAACAACGAAACGGCGGCATGGCGCAACAGTGCCGGATTTTGGGGGGGGGGGGGGGGGGGGGGGCCAACAATTTTTGATAAAAATTGCTAGCAAATGGTATGTAATATCACTATACTGATAAAAAAAAAAAAAACATTTTAGAGCTACATTTCCGAACACTGAAATTACACATTGAGAATGTATTTAGTGTTGATGGTGTAGAATTGCACCGAAGAGCGTTCATTTTTCAGAATAAAAAATTATAAAAAATAAGCTACGAACCTACTATGCGACAAAGCCGTTTGTCAAAGTTATCCGTACTCGGTATTGAAAGTGATTTAACTCCGGGAGATGGATTCTACCAACATCATTAACGACTGCGTCGAAAAAAAAACTCGCAAAATTCCACTCGCCTAACGATATAGTTTTATTGTGGCTCATTTCTTGTATTATACGATATCGACATGTGTTAGTTGACAGGATTGTATATGTGTCAAAATAAATTATCGATCCGCTTAAAAAAATGAAATTTTCCTATCTTGTTTTTATTGTTGACCGTTTTTGGTTGTACCTGTTGAAAATATAAATTTGCAATGTCCAACCGTCTAGCAATTGGTTTTAGTCGTCGAGAAATTCACAATTTATAATTTTAGAAAATAAAAGGGTCAATAATTGGGTCCAAACGTATCAATAACTGGTACACTTACCTTAATTAGCTGAAATTTAACTGGCTAGAGTAATCAGTCCGACTGAAATAGCTAGTAGGCTAATTTTAACCGGCCAAACCTAAAAATGCTAAAAATCAAGAAGCAAAATAATTTTTCACCTTTCGGATTTGTATAAATCTGTACTTCGGGTTTAATTTATATTTCGGTTCTTGACAAAGTAAAAATTCAACAAGACACTGGGAATAACGAGTAGAAAATTCATACAATCATTCGTATAAACATTCACCTGCAACTCTTCGATCTGAAACTCGATGTTGTTCTCTCGCTTGCGATTGAAATATGAAGCAAACAGCCAGTCGGGTAGAAATCGAATGATCTTGTTTAGCTGAGGTAATTTGTTGCTGCAATCATCGTAATTGATCGAAGCTTCGGTCTCTTTGTCGTCGAAGTACATTAGTTGGAAATGCTTTTCTACAAAGACTGCGGAATACACCGAATTATTTACAACACATATTTCGCAGAGTTCAACACGAATCCTGTTGGAATTTGAACTGCGTTCGATGTGTAATCCATGTTCCGTGACAGAAAGTTATCTAGTACAGTTAGATGAATGTGAGTGGTTTGAGACTAGAGCATAGTTCTAAAAAATTTTTCTATACGCACGTTGTTGAAATAAAATAAAATTTTGTAACATCTAACCGCAAGACATCTTGCTCAAAATTATTTTCGAACGCTTGAAATCCAACAAGTTCATTTATTTCGAAGATTTGAAGTTACGTTTATCAAGTTTTCGTATAACAAAGTAATTTAAATTCATCGTTTAATTTTCTGCTAACGATGAGTTTTTCAGTATTATCTATTTATTTATTTATTTGTGATAAATCAATCACTCATTTGCGAAGCAAATTGTATATAAAATAATTTCCTCAACGATGAAACCTGTTCCATTCTACAATTGATTAATAAAACCGTTGGCATTTGCCCGCATTTGTGAGGTTTTTTCCTGTTGTTAACCCGAAATGCTTGTTGAATAACAAGCGTAATACGGTGACGCAAACGTGCATTGTCAGAGGTATACCACAATGTATTTGAGTCGAAAGTTCTGCCGAGTGAGTCTCGGAACCCGGTCACTCTCAAGGCATCTGCGGAATGCAGAGTCCACCGTTTTTCACTAATTACTCTGCGATAATCGAGCCATTTCGTACCTTGACTGGCGCCTTAACACACTGACAAAAATTTCATTTCTTACAGTAAATAGAAAAATTCGGTAAAACAGGTATCGTTAAAAAAAACTGTTTGAATATTGTTGGAATAACGAAAAACGAGGTACGCGTAAACATTTTGCGATATCGTCGATACTTTTTTGGTTATTGCAACGCAAAATCAGTTTGTGAGGTTTACTCTATTTTTTTAGTTAAACAAGGCTTCAACGTCAATTTATTCTTGCACGAGCGTTAAATTTTCGCAACGGTTGCAAGAAAATCTAGCAACAGCGATCGTAATGAGAAAGAATAGTAACTGATACTAGAGTTTCTGGTAACGGCTGAAAAACTAATTTTCATTTTCTACCTAGAACTGTATTTTGTCGATTGCGGTGAAAAATGAAAATGGTTAAGGAATGAGCGGTAACCGGAAATAAAAATTTCTCTCAGTACAGAAACATTAACGATTCATTTCGTTTCACCCAGAACTGCTTTATTCGCGCTCACAAATGTGTATATGTACAAATCATATCCATATATATATATGTGTATATATATATATATATATATATATATATATATATATACACACAATCATGCACGTCAAAAAACGCACGTCAATATGACGCACGTATAATAAGTGTAACACGTCGCATACGTTATACTCGGATGGAAAACACGCATGGCTGTAGCGTCTAAAAACATCGCAAACTAAACTGCGGAGTCCATAAATTCAATGCCTTGCTGCGTCTTATTTTTTTGTAGTATAAAAAAAAAAAAAAAAAAAGTCTTGCATCGCAACAAAAAAACGTACAGATATTTATCAGACTGGTTAAAAATAATCGACTACTTTTTTTTTTTGTTTCCTTCAATGTCGCATGTTTAATAACGGTAGGAAACAAAAAAATAAATTTACTTCCAGAGTTGGAAATTATTTGCGAGACAAGTTTTTGCAGCGATTGAAATACACTGCAAAAAGGGGGAAACAAAAAAGAAATAAAAAAATAAGAACAAATAAACAACCCACAACATTTTGTTACGAGTACAGTATTTTCGATGCTGATCGCGGCTAAATGTGATTTTTTTTTTTTTAAACGATTTCAACTTTAACCTTGAATAATTTTTTGAAAGAGTTTAGTTATGAAAAAATTATAAGAAACATTTTTCGTATAGCGTGAAAAATTCCTCGGAAAAATATGTATCGGATATTAATGTTCATTGCCTCGTTACTGAGATACAAATTTAACGAAATAACTAAGATTATTTTTCTCGCGTTAATTAAATTGAAAATGGAAAATTGCGTTCACGAACCATTAAATATTAATATAAACAGAGCTCAATTTTTCACACGCGCCTTATCTCATCTTCCCAAAACTATTGAACATGCGAAATTGAGAAGTAGAAAAACAAAATATTCGATTTTTTTTTTATCCAGTCTAATATTTATGCGACAAAATGAAAGTTACGTTTTTGGACATAATTCAATGTTGGCGCTATAATAAATTGACGATGAGAAATTGTTTGAAAAAATGTAGTAAAACGATATATTCGTTTGACTAAAATTTTGTAGAATATATTTGACTGTAGCAAATAAATTTGAATGTACATAAATTTTATTACAGCAATGACTTATTTTCTAAATTTTTTCTACAACGGTTCTAAAGTTTGCTAGAAAATTGAGTACATACGAATTTTTTGTACCGTTCAAACTTTCGACAGATGTTCGGGAAAAAGGTCTGAGATTTTCTTACATTGTTTTTTTTTTTTTTTTTTTTCTTCACACACGATATAAGCGACTGTTTTCACAGCAGGGTAAAACGAACATATCGTCAGTTTCTTTACCGAGGTTTGACCCAAGTCGATTTTTTGCACGGATTTGGCATTCGTAAAGATGTTGGAATCTGAACGACAAATTATACGGGTAAAGAAACAGTTGTTATTTTTTTTTTTTTTTAACGTGTAATAAGCATCGTTGAATGTGATTTAATTTCACAATATTGAATTGACTACTGAAACACAGGAAAAGTTGTTTCGCATCGGTGTATTTGTAGATACCAGTTTTCTAAATGAAATTAGCGACCGTGTAGAGAAAAATCGAACGAGTCTGCTAAATTTTCAACAATTCCGAAGCGAAAGAATTTGAAACAAAGTATTGATATTTGAGCTCCTGCTTCTGTTTCAAGTATTTACTATTTTCTATTTTTTTAATATAGCTACCTATTTCTAGCCTAGTAATTTATATTTTTATGAATACTGTAAAATGTGACAGTCTAGAAACTTAAAATTGATGAAAATTGTCGAATTTTGCCCAATCAATCCTCTCAAAGAAATCATTGTTCGATTAAAATAAGAAAAAATCATACGATTTACGACACATGAAACTATGTCTGACAATCAAAGCCTCGAATTACAAAAGTAACTCCAAAATATCATTTTTTACCTCGTTCTTTTATTGATATTAAAAAATAAGTGGATATGGTATTCATTGGGGTGTTTCAAAGAAGATTTTTTTTTTCTAAACGAGAATCAAAATTTCTCCAGAGAATCTCACGTAGAATATCTCAGCCAAATATCAGCTCGTAATATCGATATTTAGAGGTATCTATTTGATCTTTTCTATCTTCCATTTAAATAACACGTAACAAAAATAAGATCGGGAAATATTGGATTCTTTTTTTTTTTTCCTGTAAACGGCTCTAGTTATAAACTACGTAAATACAGATTCTTATAAGAAATTTCACGTTCTATAAAAAAGTGGCGAGATAGAATTTTCCCAACTCTAACCGATCAAGAGTTATTCAAGATGACTCAAGTCAAGAATTAGGAAAATTCTATCTCAGTATTTTCCATAGAGCGTAAAATTTCCTGTTAATAAGAGTGTGTACTTGGATAGTTTACAAGTCGAACTATTTACGAGAAAAAAAAAGTCCAAAATTTTCCCTTTTTTTTCCACGGGTTATTTAAATGAAAAGTGAAAAAAAAAAATCGTCACCTCCAAATATCAATATTACGAGCTCATGTTTGACTGAGACATTCTACTTGAGATGATCGGCGAAAATTTTGAAAAAATTCACATTCCGAAACACCCTGGCATTAATATACCTAACAGACTTGACTTTTGACGATATCACGAGGAAAGTTTGCCGGCTGGTTGATTTCATCTGGAATGTTTCACATGCGCCCAAATATCTTTCAGACCTTACCGCGGATCACATGTGCGTACGTCAGTCAACGGGGTCGTAAATCCGTGTGCCTTGATGAGTCATGTCATCAAAATGATCGTAATTATCACGTGGTTATACGTTCAGCATGGCCGTTAGACAAGACGGTCCACTGTCCGTTCGTCCCTCATTTTTTACGCGTCTTTCGCGCACGCGTGCGTCAAGGAAAATTTTAGAATTCCAGAGAAGACGTTGCAACGTACATTTCCGCTCGACCCGATATAATTCCAATTTCAATTATACGTTGAGAGATATTTTTAGTTCAACCATACCTGTTTTTCCTGAAACTTTTCCAGTTACTGTAACAAATGAAATCTTTGCTCAGTATGGAAGAAAGAAGAGACGTAGCACCGTACGATATGTATTCAAGATTTGCCCGAGACAGCAAACGATGATGGCATGTAACGTGACGTCATCGGCATCGCTCCCTTTTTTTCTAAATCCAAGATGGCGGTTCGCAATGACGTAGGTCAGCTTGTGTTTTTTTTTCACGCTGGTTATTACACGGGCACGCATATGCAACGCAAGTGTGTGCGTGACAATCAACGTGATTATACATAATGTATGAACGTAGATACATATATATATATATATATATATATATATATATATATATATATATATATATATATGTGTGTGTGTGTGAGCGAGTATGTCGTACAGTATAACTAACGTATCATCTATGTACAATCTACGTACGTACATACATTCGTGACCCTGGCTTGCTCTGCATTACCGCAGCCTTATCTGCTTGCTGGCGTGTCCGCTCATCCAGATGACCTTTCTTGCTCCCGCAGGGTCGCCTCGGAATGCGCTGCAGAAGGAAAAAGTCAGTCCAATCAGAAACGATATGGATTGTGATGGACAGAGAAAAAAAAAAAAAAAAAAGCAGCTGCGTACCATTTTCTTTTTTTTTTTTTTTAACCTACATCGTTAAAAATGATTTAGAACTTACCACACGTTTACTGTACAATTTAAGGAAATCGGATTGAAAATTTACAAATTCGTATACACCGACGTAAATTACTACGTATTTGTTCTTAAATTTGTAACGAAAATTTTTGATGTTATTAAAATTTGTAGAAAAAAAAAAAACACTTGAAAGAAGTAATTTGAATTTACTGTATTGTGTGGTGAATTTATTGTATTTGTAAATCGAATAAACAGTGAATGTATGATGAATTCAAAATTTTCGTATCCGAATAAATTTGCAACACAGTGTAGGAAGTTCCGTACAAAAATTTTTAACGGCGTATATCCCTTTTTCTCCAAAAGATTATTTCTTGAAGATTTTGCAACCGCTGACGCATCGCTTGTACGAAGGAAGTTGCAGAAATTTATATACTTTGTGTATCATTGTGACAATAATGAATCTGAAGCATCAATGAAATCACTGTCTGTTAATGACGAAACGTATTTCAATGTAAAATCTTGTTTCAAACCGTTCGATGGGTTTGATAAAAGAAAAAAAAAAAAAAAACACGTTCTTCGTCAGCAGGGTAAAACAGAATCACAATCTTTTAGAAATTTTGATTTCTACGTTCAGTCGTCAAAGTTTGAAACATTCAATCACGTAACGGAATAATTTTAAATACATCAAAATGTATTACGATAATACAGTATTCTCAAAATGATTACAGAGCATGGTTAGGTATTCGTCTCGTGTTACGACGCAGCTAAGAATTTTGTACGAATTTTTGCGGGAGAATCTCTTGAAACTTGAAAATCAACCGCGCATGCGCGAGTTTTATCGGCTCTTCGTTGCAGGCTGGCCAACCCAAATTTTCAGCTGTCAAACTGTTTCTGCCGGCGATGCAGTTGATACGAATTTTCGAGGTTAGAATCTCAAATAATTGAGGTAGCGACTCGGAAAGGTTCGGGAAGCGTTTGTTGTCGGGTCGGAAAGTTGATTCTTCAAAGAACGGTCGGAATTCAATGCTCATGCTCTTTGAAAATTCAAACGTAAACATTTTTCGTACGTTGGCCGGCCTGCGTCGCGGACAAGAATATCGCTGCGTGAAGATTTCGCCGACCAATGAGATTTAATTATTCGGCGCATGCGCGGTTGATTTTCAAGTTTCGGGAGATTCTCCCGGCATTTTGCAGGAACGTGAAGAAATGCAGACGGAGCAAGTTTGCCCGACGAAAGACGTTCGAGGGAATAACGAATAAGGTGCAAGGTGTTTAAGAGAAGCTGCGCACCCCCCAGAAAGTTGGTATAAAGCACTTTAACGTGTCACTCAGCATCGTCTGAAGTAATATTTGAAGATTAAACGAACGTCGAGATGAGAACGGTGGTCTACGTGACGAGTTAAAGGTCAAAGATGAAGAGGTTCGTTCCTCTCGCGAAGAAGAAGAAGAAGAAGAAGAGGAGGAGGAGGAAAAAGAGGAGAAAAGAAGAAGAAGAAGAAGGAGGAGGGGGAGGAATAGAACGCGGCCGTTTTTCCCGCGACACTCGAAATGCAGATATCAAAAACCGTTTTGGGGGAAGAAAAAAGAGGTTCGAGAAATTAAACGAAAACGACCGCGGAAGAAAATAATTTCAACGCCTAACTACGAGTTTAAATTCACGTTCACCATCGTCAATCGTTAGCACGAGTAATACAACGTTGTTGGAAATTTTTGATACAGTTTTTTTTTCTGTCATACTGACTTTAGATTCAGACCGATTTAGGCTGATTCGTTCTTAAGCCGATCGTCGTATCTTGAAATCGAGAAAGGAAATCTTCCTCGAAATTAAATATTACGTCGAAAGACTCAAAGAAACGTAATGCTTCGTTTACGTTTCTTTTTTTTTTTTTGTTGTTATCAACCATAACAATGTAAATTCTAAAAACAGTTCACTTTCAATGCTTCGGTCAAGTTTTTCTCTTCATTGGTAGATTATGTGACGGGAAGTGTGGAATGATAAGGACAGGAAAATCCGTGGATAAATCTATTATCCTGAAAGATTTCTACAGTTCTGTACAAATACGAGTATAACAAACCCCTGGTGGAAATAATTTTTGCACCTAACAACAAACGTGATCACCGTACTTTTGTTTTTGTTTTTTTTGCTCTCGTCGTTTTTAATACATCAGTGTAGAATGTCTCGGATTTACGCGATCATGTTTTTAATATCAAATTTTGAAATGAATACAATTTGTTGTAGAATATCGTGAAACTCCTTGGCTTTAGTGAAATAAAAAATGTTAGTTTTTTCATAAGCCTCATCTATTGATGATACGGTGAGTTGAAAAATGTACGACAGATATTCTAAATCCGTCCAAATCGTACATAAAAGATGATAAGACCGGACTTGGGATGTTGACCCAAATTCTGCTGGATCTTCAACTATTTTGCGATAAGTTTTTTCTTGCGAGAGAGAGAGAGAGAGAGAGAGAGAGAGAGAGAGAGAGAGAGAGAGAGAGAGAGAGAGAGAGAGAGAGAGAGAGAGAGAGAGAGAGAGAGAGACATGCAACATCTAGAGGCGGTTCGATAGTACTATTTCATACTTTATCGAATTCCGAAATCGTCGATTGTCACAATTTTTCGTAAAACCTCGTATTCTTTTTTATGTACACGAAATCACGGAGTTCGTAAAAAGTTGTACTTTTCAAAGAATTTCTTTGAATACAACGATAAAAAAAATATATGTTATCTGGCTCCAAGATTGTTATTATTTTTCATAGAAAATTTTAGATGTTCGCCATTTCTTCTACGAACTGGTAGTTTTTTTTTTTTTTTTACAAAATTTCACGTGTTTCTATGAAAAAAAAATCCATTTCTACCGTTATGGGTAATTACAATTATCTTTTATATAAAATTGTAGATTTTTATAAACATTGTATAAAATATTCGTTATATTGTATGAAAAATCCTACAATCCTCGACGATTTTTCAACACGCTGTACGCTTTTGGAAGACTTCCTAAAATTTTCGAATATATCCTACAATTTTTAACGAACTACGCTTTACTGCACTTTGGCGTATAAATTATTTTCCACCGGGATAAACGAACCCTGTGTGTTCCGTACGACTTATTACGGTCCTCTAATGCATAAACAATCGATTTATTATTTATCGAGATTATCAATTAATCCCATGAAACGCGGTTATGACGTGGATTGCATAAGCGTGCAGGTCCGATTGCCAAGTGAAGAAACAGACGCAGCGAGGCAAATGAAAGACCACCAACAACGTTCTCTGACTGTGTGAACGGTATAATTGACAGGGTTAATAACCAAACGGAACGCGGATCTTAGGCCAGTTGCTGAAAGCTCTTCACTCGCGACAGATTGACCATTGGCGCTAAAATTTCACCCCGGGGGTCATCGGCTGGTCATCGAGATCGCAACGCTGATTAGCTTTCGGTTGATTTCTGACGCAATTAGCGGTTTGAATAGCCGGATCTTGAACGGCGAGAAGAATTTAAAGATCCTTGATCGATTGATTTTTTAAAAAGCCGGAGGACTGGCTGATATCATCGAATTTCCTGCGAAAGGAGCGGGGTTTTTTTTTTTTTTTTGTTTTTTTTTCGTTCCTTTATTTATTATTTTTTTTACCAAAACACGTTTTTTTTTTTTTTTTTTTCACATCGAAAATGTACAAATTGTACTTATACGCGGGATTGATCGTTTGTCTCGCGTTCGTTGACGCGGTTGACAATTCAACCGGGGTTGAAAACGCCGCTTTCGACATCAGCCGTGAGACAAGGGCGAAGATTGTCAGGAAATTGAAAAAAGACTTTAGGAAATTGAAAAAACAAGAAGGGGCTATAAAACTCGTCGGCGGAAACGGTGATTACGAAGGTACGTGAGACCGATTAATTATTTATTCCCTTTGCGGAGATTTTGTTGTTTCGTTGAAACGGCGAGATATTTTTTTTTTTTTCGTTTTCTTGTTAAATTGTCATACTCAGACGCCGGGAAACTGATTGTGAGGTAAAAATTGAAAGTTTTCTAAACCGAGGAAATATATTTGGTTAGAAAGAGTAAAGAAACAGAAATTTTCAAAATTATCATACAGCTACGGATAACTGACTGATTTTCAATTTCGAAACTCTGCAAATTTGGAAAAATTTCGTCAATTGTTTCATTTAATGGAAAATTGTAGTAATATTCGGACAAATTAAAGTATAATCGCACAGCGGAGTTTAATCAACGAGTGGGTGCAAAAAATTAGAAAATCCGATAATCAGAATGACCGGGATTCCGAACGTAAAAATATCGAAAATCCTAAGCAAAGAAAGATCAAAATCGTGAAATTTTACCAAGCCAGAAATTCAGGGGACTGAAAATCTCCAATAATCCGGAATATCGATGTTTCAAAGTTTTGAATTTTCTCAGTTTAAAATAATAAACATTCATTGAGTGATGATTTTTGAGTAGAATGATCAAATTCCCGGTACTCGGTTGTTTTAAGATTTTTTCTTTGATTCAAAATTTTGTTTCAGTAAAGATTACTGAGTCAATTTTCAGTTCAAAACGTTGAACAATTCATCGAGTCGTGATTTTTTAGTAGAATGATGAATTTTCCGGTACTTTGTTGTTTCGCTAAGGATTACCGAGTCAATTTTAATTTGAAAATATTGAAAATTCATCGAGTCATGATTTTTTAATAGAATATACAATTTTCCGCCTTTTTGTTGCTCTAACGATATTCTTTTCTCTTCACGTTTTCAGATTATTTCAATTTATTCGAATCGATATCTCCGTTTCTACGAAGTTTTAAAAAACGACGCTGGATCTTTTTTAACCTAACGACACGACAGTCACATGTAACTTGATATTATCTTATTATTTCAAGTTCAGATAATACGGATACGTCGTCATCGGCGTTGATTCTAAATCAGTCTGTTGATATTCACGCTGCACGAGGGCTCGTAAAATCGTACTATTGTAAACGGCGTTATCATTCCTCTACGCTGACGACTCTCTGAGCCACGTTTTTTTCAGCTGCTAAACTCGACTCGCAATTCAGACTCGTTAAACGGTTGTTCAACAGGTTCCATAACAACCGTTGTATTTGAAAGATAAAAATACGCAAGCTAGTTGTAAAAATATATCAAACAGCGTGAATACACCTCGGCTTATAATGCAATTACTACCCGTTGTTAATTTTATTTTATTATACTTTGAGCCATTGTTCACCTGATTATAAAGCCATTCATTCCCGTTTACCTCCGTAAAAGGCTCGGCTGAATATCGTCTACGCTTTGTAAAGAAAAACCTCCGCCCACAATTTTCAAAGGTAAAATATTATAGGCGAACAAATATTGTGCAGCGACTTAAAAACCGCACACAGTAATTAATACAAGTCGAGATTTGCTTTATTATATGCGTTTTGTGCCCAATGAAATCGAGCATTTTTACATTGAGCCAAATTATGAATATAAACAGTCGGAACTTTCGAATTACGTAAAAACTGTTTATCTTTTTGTTTTACAATCAGCAAAAGATTTTTTTTTTCGCTATTCTATAATATTGAGGGGTCTGGTTAGATAAGAGTAAGAAATTGAATAAAATGAAAGCAGAAAGGAATAGAACTGCAAATGAATCAGAGATCTGAATGTTAATTAGCTAAATTATAGTTACTTTTTTTTTTCTTTTCTCTTGGTTAGTTATTAAAGGATTTTTTATTCTTTGTGCATCAATCCTATGCAAAGATTCTTATAACTTCCTGTAGGTTTTTACATTTGTAATTTCATCAAGTACATACGTAATTTATTGCTGGTAAATGGATAAAAAAAATGTAAACAAAATTTCTCCTCGGAGTTTGAGGTGTCTGAAACAATTTTTCATAGTGTAAATTTTTCGACACTGTTAAGATTCTCATTTTTACTGGCCGTGAAAATTGTAAACTAAAATTATTCCACTTTCAATACAGTTTGTAGGATTTTTTTTTGTTATTTTTTTTTTTTTTTTTTAATACGCAACAAAGTTTTTATAATTAAATTGTTGTCCGACAGTTACAGTCAATAAATTAGACCAGCAGAATCCACCACTATCATAAAATCTGTGCAACGAAAACTGTTTGAGTTAAAAATTCGATAGAGAAAAAAATCGAATGCTCATTTTGAATGAAGAAGTCGAGTAATAATAACAAAAATCTTCATTTATTGCTTATAAGGTTTGCGTTTGTCTTTTTTATGTTGATAAATATGACCGGTCGACGGGAATTTTGAGTCTGTTTTAATTTTTTTACCTTTGTTTTTATTTAATTACTTTTATATAAACCGTAACGATACATTGGATTGAAGAAAAAAATAAAAAATTACCCATTTTCTCAACCATCGTAATCAACAATTGAACAAACTTCATTTTCGCATTTGAATCACTTTTGTTATAAAAATTTAAATGCAAAACTGGAGTTTGTTTAATTGTTATTTAACAATAAATGTTTGTGAAGATAGGTAATTTTTCTTAAAATCCGGAATATCGTTCTGGTTTCTAAAAAATCAAACTTTATCCAATAAAATTATTATTTTTTTGATCAGTTACTTGGAAGAAATTAAAATTTCACATGTAATAGAACCGAGACTCAAAATTTGTGTTAACCGGTGTAATCAGCGAACATTTCGAAAGGTACAAAATTCAGATTTGACATGTAATACAGGATGTATACTTTGATTGTTATTGAAAAAAGTTTAAAAAACTTTAGACCACAAATATTGCGTAATAATTCATAGATAACTAGTTGTGAAAGTTGTAGACGTACAAGACGAATGGATGTGAAAATGTGTTAACCGCGACCACACGAGGTATACTTATAGGGTAAAAATCTGGGCAATGAGACCACGTTATAAAATATCATATCAAGCACATTCAGAGCTCTTTTTCTTCGCAGCGTGAAAGATGATTAGAAAGAAAATGAGAAAATATGTCAAAGAATTCGATAAAAGTAATTGAAAAGTAGGAATTATCTGTTGCGAAATTGTTGATAATGTGAAGAAACTTTGACGATAAATTAACGTCTCTTAGTTTCCTCGTCAGCTGTAATTGTTTGATGCTATTCGTATCTTTTTGACTGATTCTCGCGTTAATCAAACGTTTCTAGCGTCAAGAAAAAAAAAAATGTAGTGAATTGAAAAAAAAAAAAAAAAAAAACCATTTCAAAGAATAAAAATTTAAGCTGAACTGCAGAAATTAAATTAAATTTATTCAAATTGAAAGATTGTTTCGTCACTCGAACCTCGAGTTATTTTCCCCTCAGTTTTAACAAAAGCCCTGGTATGGAAATTAATAATCTACTTCCTTTCCATCTGACAACTGGTTATAATATTGTTACGAAAAGTGAAATCACCAGTTTTACCCCCTTTTCTGATCTAGCAGTTATCAAAGATAAAAGAGGTATAAAAGCTTTCATATCTTCCTTTACCGACCGAGCAAGCTCATTCCTTTTCCTCCTATATTAAATAAACTACAATTGCTCGATCGGTAAAGGTAGGAATACTAGATGACCTTAATTTATTTGCGCCTGTTGGATCGTTTCTTTTTAAACTCAAGAATTAACACAAGAATTGCTCGGTCGGTGAGGGTAGGAATACTAGATGACCTTAATTTATTTGTACCGGTTGGATCATTTCTTCACGCTCAACGAAACAATCCCGTTATTTTATTACGCAACGAAAAATCGTTGAAATATATTCGATGCAAAGTGTACGATACAACAACTGCGGAGGGTGAATGTGAGGTTGACTCGTCGTGCAAAAACTGCCGGACAAACTTTGCTTGTAAATCAAGCGATATGCTTATTTCCTATTCTTATTTTGCTTCTAGGAAACGTTGAAATTTTGCACAATGGAAAGTGGGGCAGCATTTGTGACGATGAATGGGATTACATGGAGGCAAATGTCGTCTGCAGGCAATTGGGCTTTGAAAGTGCGACAAGACAGACGACCAATGGCCGTTTCGGACAAGCCAGGCGTAAGGATATTTGCGCATTATATAAGAATACAAGATTCGATTTTTTTGTAAGAAAAAAGTGCCTAATACAGCTTCGAAAAAAAAAAATCTGTTCGCAGAGAATCTCAGAAATTCACGTACCTTCTTTCTTTCGGAAATTTTTCAAGACTTCGAACTCTTCTTAAAAATTTCTCAACAACTATACCTGAATGAATAAAAAAAAAAAAAATGTATTTCGCGGGAGAAAAATCCCACGCATTCTGTGATAACATTATTAAAATTCCGCTCATTTTATATCGAACTGTGTCGATCTTTCAAATACTTTAAAAAACCGTCGTTTTCTTCATATTTTATCGGGTCTTTGTCAACTAATTAGGGTGAATATTACTACTCGGTGGTGATGAAAAAAAAAAAAAAAAAAGAAATATTATTCACGCTCTTAAAACCCGATTAAATTTGGGATGATGTGTGAAATTTCTTTGAGATAAAACACACTCGATAAATGTTTGCAATGTGCGAGATCGTAAATCAGGATTATAGACACATTATACGAAAGTGACGATTGGGAATGTTGACCTATTGAAAAAAAAAAAAAAACTGTTTACGCAACCGAGTTTTTACTCCGGACTTCTTCGGTCTTTCCATTCATTCCGACCATCGCATCGGTGGAATTAATATTAACTCAATCGAGAGAGATTTACCGATGACGAAGAATCCCGAATTCTCATTTGTTTCGGAAGACAAACAAGTCCCAGGTGATAGTAGTTGGGTTTATTGTTCGTTTCGACATCGCCCTCCTTCTCTTTCTCAAATCTCGTTGATTGGATGTTACATGATGATGATAATTAGGAATTTTCCGGGTATCGGTGAATATTGGGAAACAGCCGAGCGTGACGGGTCCTTACATTGAAAAGGAGACAATTTCCGCCGAATGAAATTAACGAGAAATACAGACCTGTTTACTTAATGCTTATTGGCATGCCTCCGGCACGTAGAGAATGTATTTAAAACGTCAATATAATATATGTATATATGTATATATATATATATATATATATATATATATATATACACAATTCTGTAAACAGACCGAGAAGTCTCATCAGAGCTTGTGAAGGATTATATTTTGTGATAAAAATTGCACAACTTGAGGCTCAATTTCAAGGCGAGGAAATTTTAAACGAGGGGTTTTATTAATCTTACGGAATTGCTTGTTGCCTTCGTATAAACGTCATTATCGTCGAAAATAAACCCAACGTGATTGTAATAAAATTAGAAAAATTTCAACATCGGATGTATTGCTCAAACGTTGTGCCAGAAAAAAAAAAATACACAAGCAACTGTCTTGTCTACTCAGATTTAAACGGCATTACGTCACTTTTTCATCCTTTTCGAAAATATATTATTTTTCATCCGTTTAACAGTTTGCAAGAAATCGTACGACTGATTCTTCGTAACGTGACTCTGCGACAATATGTGATAAATTCGATACCTCGAACCAAATGTTCTGTTCTATTGGATAGTTAGTTAATTAGTTAGTAAGGCAGTTCCTTTCGAAAATGAAAAATTTCGAGCGGTACCTTATTTCTAAGAATAAACGATACAAGGTTTTAGTTAAATAATGTGAGCTAAACGCTTCAGAAGGAATATATTCAAAAATGAAAATGCTAATAATCATGCCAGAAATTTTCTGTAAAACTTGCTGCTGAAGTTATACATCGAGCATTGTTATAAATTAGAAAGAAAAACAATGCGGTATATTTTCGTTTTTTGTCCTGTAGCGCAAATTTACTATGAATATTACCATCACCCAATAATCGCAGTAAATTCGCATCAGTCATTCTCAAAACGTCGCGTGTCGTCATCAAAAAGCAGACAAACTGAAGAAGTTTAGCGTACTTCGAGTGTTTTGTTACCAAAAAATTAGTTTCATAAATAAAAAGCTGGAAAAATAAGGTAAGCTGAGAAAAATTTCATTTGTTTTAGTAACTGTAAGAATTCAGTAAAACAGGTATCGTTAAAAAAAACTGTTTGAATATTGTTGGAATTACGGAAAACGAGGTACGTGTAAACATTTTTCGATATCGTCGATCCTTTTTTGGTTATTGCAACGCAAAATCAGTTTGCAAGGTTTACTCTACTTTTTTAGTTAAACAAGGCTTTAACGTCAATTTATTCTCGCACAAGCGTTAAATTTTCGCAACAGTTGCAATAAAATACAGCAAAAGTGATCGTAATGAGAAAGAATAGTAACGGATACTAGACTTTCTGGTAACAGCTATAAAACTAATTTTCATTTTCTACCCAGAACTATATTTTTCGATTGTGGTAAAAAATGAAAATAGTTAAGGACTGAGCGGCAACCGGAACTAAACATTTCTCTCAGCGTAGGACGCTGAGCGTCCCTACTTGAATCAAAGGATTAATTGTAAGAGGTAAGATTTATTACCCCAGGTCGTTTCTGGATGGACAACATCCACTGCGACGGTACTGAAGACACGCTGGCCAGTTGCCGTTTCGACGGCTGGGGTCAATCCGACTGCAAAGGGAGCGAAGCAGCCGGTGTGATTTGCGCTCACGAGGATGAGCCAACGACGCCGGCACCGGCGGCGGTTAAGCGGCGAAAGGAGAGGATCAAAGACGTCCACCGCCAAGGGATGGCAGTGAGGTTGGTCGGCGGTCGGATACCGAGCGAAGGTCGAGTCGAGGTGAAGCTGGGAACGGATGGTGAGTGGTAGCGGAAAGTGGGGTGTGTTGGACCACCGAGCAAATTGGACGGCTCTCGATTCTCAGAAAAGTACAGGGCGGAATGTAGGTGCTCCCAGTAGAGCCAAAGATCCAATTTACCTGGCGGTCCGACGTGCCTTACCTACTTTTCTTCGACCCGTCGATATAAAACGACAAACAACAAAGCACTACGCACTGATTGAACGAAGTCGCACACGCACCTTCGTTGCGAAGATGGAGTATAAAATCCAATTGAAAACCCATTGTGCCTCAGTCGAAGAAGCACCCCACTCGTTAGAATCACATTGAATTTTTCGAGGTATTCACTTGTTGATATCGCAAACCACTTTGAATAGCAGTTACTTTAAAATTCCTTGAAATCACTTGAACTCACTTTGAATTCATTTGATAAAAACGCATAAAACCACTTGAAACCACGGAATTCACATGAAATCCCTGGAACTCACTTTGAAATCATAATACATTGCATAAAATCGCATGAAATCTCTTGAACTCAGATGAAACCGGATGAAATCATTGCAATAGCTTGCCACCCGATGTACGAGTGAATAAGCGCGTAATATTTTTCTTCTGAATCGATCGAATTACAAGAACGAACGTATAGTTTGACGAGTGACGAACCTTTTCATCAGAATGGGGTGTCGTCTGTGGGGATGGATGGTCTCTCTTCGAGGCTGGCGTGGTTTGCAAGCAGCTCGGCCTTGGCTACGCTTCGGACGCTGTACAGACAAACTTTTTTGGCGGTAACCGGATGCCGATGAAGATCAGCGGTGTCAAGTGTCATGGCGACGAGCCGAACTTGGCGCACTGTCTCCACGACGAAGTCCTTGAATGTCCAGGTAAAACTGCCAGTGGTTTGCTTCCTCGCCTTTCGCATGGACCGTGGTGTCGAAACGCTAACGTTTATTACTGTCCCACGCTATCTAGGAGTCGCGGAGAACATCGCGAGCGTCATCTGCGTTCAGCAAATTGCGGATTTGGTCTTCGACCACTTGGAACTGATGAGAACCGCGCACCTCGAGGACCGCCAACTATACTGGCTACAGTGCGCGATGGAGGAAAATTGCGTCGCTTCTCAGGCTTACAAGATTCAGAAGGAGTCGGATAACTGGCATCTTGAGACCAGACGGCTCTTGAGGTTCACAGCGAGGATTCTCAACGCTGGTACAGCCGATTTTCGTCCCTCGGTACCGAAGCATCTATGGGAATGGCACATGTGCCACATGTAAGTGTCCATTGAGGACTAAACGGACGAAAGAAGATTAGGCTCAAATTACCCCGATATTCAAACAATCTCTTTCTTATTTTTCCAAAACTAACCACGCTCCCAGGCATTATCATTCGATGGAAGTTTTCGCGACATTCGACATAATCGATGCGAGAGGAAACAGAGTTGCGGAGGGTCACAAAGCGTCCTTCTGTCTCGAAGATAATCAGTGCTTGCCAGGCGTCGAGCCAAGGTCTGTAGTTACCAAATTTAATTCATGTAGCTATATAAGTAAGACAGAAACGAAGCCCGTCTTAATTTAATCCATACTTCGACGAGTGGTAAACTAATATTGAATCTGATAACGACATCAGCGTCGCTTGGCACTTCAAGTAAGCCGCTTCGGCCTGGCTGGCCGCATTTTTAGGCCTCCTAAAAACCTAATGGTACACCTACAAGTTGTTTCCCCTCGATTTCTCTAACAAAACATCAATACACACAACGTTAATTCCATTTTTTCACGCCTCGTTTTAGATACAAATGCGAGAAGTACGGAGATCAGGGAATCTCAGTAAACTGTACGGACATTTACAGACACAACATCGACTGTCAATGGGTTGACATTTCGGAACTTGACCCCGGGCTATATACCATGAAGGTGAGACCGCAATTATTGATTTATCGTGTTCCACGCAATTTCGGCTGAACACTTAGTCCCAAAAGCTATGGTCAGAGAATGGCACTTTTACGACGGTTCTAAACTATAGACTGATGGTCATTCCCTGTCACTCGTTAATTCACAGGTCGCAGTCAACCCTGAGTTTAAGGTGGGCGAGATGACCTTCGACAACAACGCGGCATCGTGTCAACTTACCTACACGGAGACATTCGCAACAGTCCATAGCTGCAAATTGGAACGACCCCAGAATTCGTTTTGATTAATTCTAAATTCTTTTTATCCACACACGGTAAATTATGTACGGCAATCTCTGTAACTTCATGTTTATTAAAACACATTATCACATTCCAATAAATCACATAATCAAGCAAAGTATTTTTTCTCAACCTGTAATCAATTATAAACTTGCAAATATGAGGATATCAGATGATTTGGTGAAAAGCCATAGGTTCAATGCACAAAAGAACAACCGAACTTAAAATTTTTTATTGGACGGTGAGACAGTCTAGAATAGTTTAAACAAAATCAAAGATCATTACGTAATGGTTTGGAAACGGTATATAGAAATAATGTGGACTGGGAAGACCTTTGTTCACTTTAACGAGAGTTGATTTATTGGATATGAATGAAGGTCAATGAGAAGACAATTATTAGTTGACGTTTCGGCCCGAGTGGCCCCATCCGATAAATCAACTCTCATCAATACCTAGGTCAAGAAAAAACTTTTTCTTTATTCACTTTAACCCCAGATTGTGGAATCATAAGCGAAGGTTATCCCTGTCACGGTTTGAGAACGGACCCGTCACATTATCCCCGACAAGAAGCGTTGCGCAATTTGGTATACGACTAAATGACTAATTCGCTTAACGCTTAGCGAACGAAGCTTGGCAGGCAGGGTAAAAGTACGGCTTCGATATCGAACGTTGTAGTCACGGCCTCTGCACAGTGAGGCACCTGCCCACCTTTGAAAAGCCATGAACCGTTGTCAGCTGTTGGGCTCCGGCACTAACATGACATGTCAGTCGGTTCCGCGTCACTCGTTCTAACCAAGCCAAAAAGCTAAGCTTGCATAAATGTAACCCACGCTGTGATAAGGTCCCATTGCTCGAAGACTTTCCGAACCCAAAACCGGGAATAATTAAAACAGGTTTTTAAAACTGTGCAGATATCCGCTAACAATCAGCACTGTGTAACTTAATTCATGTGTGACGAATCCAGTCCGGAGCTTCCATTATCCCCTGGGATTCGAATCGTTTAATTACGAGACGAGTTTGGAAAATCGTTTAGTGTCACGTGATGCTGTGTGTTATTAACGCAGGCTTCAACCTGATCCCAAAGAATAAATAGTTACGATTACCTGAAAGGGAATATTTCCATGCTGCGCAATTGCGATTCTTGGTTCACATCGAGCACGCTACTTTCGCTGAAATCGATTCGCTGTTTCCAGCTAGATATTTAACGACACAAGTATAGATAGGAGGTATATGGGCGTAAGTTGTACCCCGAACTGCTTACCGACCTTCGTATCGACAAAACATCGACTACAAACGAAAGAACAACGCCTTAAACAATGTGATACGAGGCCAAGTTCAGTACCGTTCGACTAACCATGGTACAAAGACAAACTGTTCATACACTGCAGCCCTGTCACTTTCGATGAACGATGCGAGCATCAAAGCAGGCATCAGGCATGGCGATTCGGACGCTTTTCACTCTAACCGTTTTAAACCTAGTCGGTATCGCGTTCGCGAACGATTACTCAATATGCGAGAGAAACCGAACCCTTTTGGAAGTGAGCGGGGACGCGATCATCGTCGGTAAGTCGGAATTATCTGACATATTGTGTACAGTTGTCCGGGAAATACCCTTGAATTTTGCTTGTCCTTCAAAAGTCCTGGAAACTATCATTGAATTGTTTTAGTATCCTGTCAACATTCTAATGTTATTGTCCTTGAATAACCTGAAAATGTCCTAGAAATGTCCTTGAATTTTTTACGGATTTTTAACCAGACACCATGTGACACCATTTCTTTTCCAAATTCAATGATCAGCTCTGAACTCCTAGCATAAAAGTTCACACCGAATTGATTCATCATTCCCAGTCCTGTGTTTCGAGGATGAAACTTGATACCTGATTTTCAATTACTGCAATGAACAGGAATTTTTCAATGACAAGAAAATCGCATGGATCATTTTGTTACTGGGGTTATTCTTGGAATAATTATGAATATTGTCAGGTTATTACGCAGACAGTATAGAGGCGAATTGAATGGTCAGTGTTTCCACTGCTTTTTCAGTATTCGCGGACACAAACTACGGGCCAGATTGTAACGTTTCATCTCCCAAAGGCTTCCAAGAAGTCACCACAGCGCTGTACGTTGTTGAGAAGTTGAACAAGTATGATTACATCCCTGGTCTCACATTGGGTAGGTAAAACTTTAGCGCAGATTTTGATCAAAGTTCGGATTACAGAATCAGAGAATTTACCACCTCGATTTGTTGCCTCGCTAGGAGTGAAGATTCGTGACAGTTGTCACGATAAGATGGCAGTTTTCAAGGAGGCCCTGATGGTGGCGGTGGAACAAGATTGCACATCCTACTACGAACTGGGGATCTTGGTTCCGAACGAGTACCGTGAGACACTAGAGCCACTGGAACAGTTTAGCCTTGTGCCAATGAGCTCGTACAGCGATCAAAATTTCTCTAAACCTCTTGTCAGCATCATGGTGGATTTCTTGAGCACCAAGTACGAAGTAGTAGATTTGTTCCTCTCGAATTCGCCGGACGTTTTGAACGTTTTTTTGGACATCAGCCGGAAAGCCGGAATCTGTCTGAAAAGCCACACGGAAATTTTGGACACGGATAATTCTACACACGTGGTGATCGCTGTTGCGGGAAGCAAGGACGAGATCAAAATATGGATCGAGAACGGCGAAAAAATAATCGGTCCAGAAATAACGTGGGTGGTTCTGCCTTTGGATGGCTCTCACGTCGATGGTAGGCGAAGTTCATTCTGTACTCCTCTTTTCGCACTTCCATCAAAACCTAAGACCCCTGAAATTAGGCGCGCCTTTCCCAACTCAAATCCAGTCTGTACCTTCTATACCGAAACACCATAAGCCCCTTCTTTTACGAGCTTTTCCACTTAGCCGATCACTTGGCCGCACTGTTTTTTTCTTTTTTTTTTTTTTATTTACTTTTAGGATTAATCCTTCTGTTTCATGTAACGAATTTTCATTTATATTTTCCCGCAGTTTGTTGCCGCGTTGTGATAACACTTTCGCATTGCAGATCAGAATGCCAAAACAAGAAATTCATCGAAAAGCTTCTTCAACTTGTTACAGATCACGTGCCACCCGGTTCTTACATCATAAAAACAGAGCCGTTCGATTTCGACTTGCTTGAAGAATTTTCCAGCTCCGACACGTTTCTTCGAACAGCAGGCGAGTCGGTGATACACTCACCGTACCTTCTCAGCATCGGTAAAGCGATCGTGGAGACGGCTCGTTCGCTCCAAGAGCTGCAGAAGAAGACGTGTCCTAACGGCGCGAAATGCGTACTGCCGCGTTTTGGCTCAAGGAAGAAGACCTCGATGATGTATAACGAGGTCTACGATGCTCTGCACATATTGCCGAAGGCCCACTCGGTCAAGTACATTGTGACGATGAAGAAATTGAGGGAAGAAGAGGAGGAAGTCATCGCCTACAAGATCAACGCTGTTACCAGTGAGATCACCTCGGACCTTCACATACCCAGGATGCCGAAACTGTGCGTTAGAATGTACGCGAACAGCTGTGAGAAGTGTTCAAACTTTCATCGAAGAATTGGCGAGCCTGGTCACGGCCGTAATCGTGACGCCAGGGGAATTTTGAAAACCAGTCTCTGGATACCGATTATATTGACCGTTGTTGCCTGTGGGACCGTCGCCTGTCTCATCATCATCGTCTTCATAGTTTACCGCTACGTCGTCGACGAAGTTCTCGACGGTAATCCAGCGTTGACGATAGTCCTGATCCTCTCGACAATCTTTATGCTCCAGTCCGTGATTCCCTTCTGCATGAACGACGTAACGTTCGGCGTTGAACACCTGAACTCCAGGAAAATCCTCGTCACCAGCATGTCGATTGGAATCGCGTTCTCGATCATGCTATCAAGAGCCTTGTTCCTGGCTTTCTCGGTCGGCGGTATATTCACCACACACATCAACGGGTACCTCCAAGGTCTGATGGTGTTCTTCGTTTCGAGCGTTCAAATAACCATATCAACCATGTTTTTCGTCCTCAACAAAAACGATTCCGGGAAGATCATCCGCAGCTGCACATTTGTCGCCTTACTCAGCTACGACATATTCCTCCTTCTCAAACTTTTCGTTGTTTGCTGTTTCATCGCTCAAATCCAGAGGAATTACCGTGAGGGAAAATGCTTCTTCGGAACTGTCATCGGTCTCTTGATTGTTTGGGCTGTATGGATTACTTGCTTCATTCTCGTCGAACCGGAAACTCGCGACTGCGTTGTCTCCTTTGGCGTTATCGCCAGCGCCTACCTCATCATACTCGGCGTTCTCATACCGAGGACCTACTACATGGTCACGCGTCTTGGTCAGGACAAGACTCTTTCGGCGAGGTACGAGCCTGAGGATTACACTGTCGACCCCAGAACGAACACCATCGCTCGACAGGTTAGACTCATGTGACACCCCGAACATGAAATGTGGAACCCTCAACTTGGACCAGAAGCTCCCACTTTTTTGTAGAATATAGATCTTCCATCTAGTGCCAATTCAATCCTTCATATGGAATAAGAGGGATAACCGGGAATTTTAGAATCAAGACCATGTCGACGCTGGTCATCTTTTCTTTTTGTAAACCGAAAAACACTTGTAACTGAACCCAGACCACAACCTTCCTCTTTTTATATAGAATATTGTTTAAACCTATAATACTATGATAGTTTTGTCCCGTTATTTTGAACTATATAGTTTCTAGGTATCCTAACAGTAGTTAAGTTTTTATTTATATTATGGCTTCACTGTACATTTTAATATTCCCGTGCATCAGATTTGTAAATAGAACTTTATCATACATCTTTTATGCATACCGCTGTTATTATTTGTAGTTCATAAGATGATCGGAAAGCTTTCGGTATCGACTTTCGGTATGGTCAGTAGCCTTATGACTCTGTCTCACATCTGAATTGTTGGTTAGCGCTGTTCAGTGGTACCTACCCCATTTCACCTTGAAAGTTGGATCGATCTTTTCCACCGGTTTACTCTTATTTTTCTCCAGTTTCCTTATTTGCAGTCTCATCAGGCACTATACGATTACACATTTCCCGGAAGCACGGCAGCTGCGGGAGTGGCCAGCCTACCAACAGTGGCCTACCACCCTAACTACTACGGATGTTCCAGTCCTAACTCGAGATTCGTTCCTCGAAGCGTGAGCCCGTATGTTCGGCAGAGACCTGGATACAACAACTACGCGTTCAACTCCGAAATGCGGGAAGTTGATCATTTGCAGCCGGTGCCCAGAGTTTGCGTCGAAAATACAGAAGTAAATTCTTATTATTCCCCAAAATTTAAGTCCAGGACACTCAGTTGTCACCAATTTATCAATGAATTATCCCACGCTCAAGTATACCGTTAAAAATACCAATCACAGCCAATAAAGCGCACGTTGTTACTTCAGGGTAGGCGAAGTCCGATTGGAAGAAGTTCAAAGGAAATGAACGTTGATCATCCCAGGCGGTTCCGGGAGTCGCGGATTGGTCTCGATGATCGGGACTGCACGGAGACTGACATTTACGTCGAGGGTCGATTATCGCCGAATGTCAGAGGGCCGGATGAAGCATACCCAACTAGGTGTTCGAGCCCAAGGCTCGGTCTAACGGAGTCCGCTATCCGTGAAGAAGAGGAGAACGATGTTGCGAGAATCACTAAATTCTAATATAAGATGCTGGTTATTCAATCTCGTTAATCATAGGATACATCTTCGTATTAATCATTCATTCACGCGTGTTCAATCCTGCATATTTTCCAAACTTCAACTCATACTTGACGAACTCCACAACTGTAGGAGCAAAAATTGTTGCTTAAGCTACGATATAAGCTGCGTCACCAATGGTATCAAGATTATATTCATAGATCTGAAGATATCATCTCTACTTCAACATTAGGGTTGTTGATTTTTATGAATCTCAGTTGTGCATGTTCAATTAATTATTCAGCCCAAGCTCTTCTGACGTATGCTTCCATCTCAACCCGTTTGATCATCGCATCAAACCACTGGGTTTGATTCAACATCTTGAAATTGCGGTCAGTCGGAAAACAAATATACGAGATAAAGTTTTTTACAGAGTCTTCCACAATAACCGATACAATGAATTTTACGTAACAATAATCCAGGATTTAAACTTCCCATACAACGTGCAAACTTGGCTTTCACGAAAATCAATAACCATAGACCAAAAGTGCGGCTCTAATGATGTGTAAGTGTAAGAATTAACTGAACATATTCAGTCGATATTGAAAATATTTCTCTAGTACTTGGAATGTATTTATTAAAACACGATCATTTAGTGTAAGTGAACTATTGCATGAGAGAAATTCTCAGGTATTGATTAAGATCAACTATTACGTACCAGAAACTCTGATGCCTTGAACGAAAAATAAACAATTAACTGAACGATTTCGAGTAATCCATGCGCATGAATTCCATGTCCATGTTACAAGAAATTACAGTTTTTGGAATATGAAATGAAGAGAAGCGTCTCGCGTAAAGGATTAAGGCTAGTTGAGTACAGGTTAGAACCTGGGATTGAAATTGCATGGGATCCAATTTCAATTGCCACGAATTGGTTCACAGGTGTTTCTTGCTGAGTGACCGAGTGGGCGAGACAGTGTAGGAGTGAGGAAATGCAGTACAGCTGCACCATTGCAACCGAGCTGCAAGGTAGCGGCATTATAAGCCAGTAATTAATTTTTCCACACATGTAATCGTGTATAGTATACCGGTATGAGTTTTCTGCACTTCCATTAGAATTGTGAAATAGAAGGTGTGAACACCTTCTTGGGAATTCCTTAAGGCACTGACATTAATGAGCATTGAGATATCGCTTCAGGAGCGAAAAAAAACGCGGGCAATTTGAATAGTAATTTTTCACACGACGCTGCGTTCATCAGGGAATATCGAGGAGGGAGGAAAAAACTTCGATGATGACGAGTTTTCTCCCCTGTAAAATATAGCTCACCTTGGTTGCAAAAGAAAGTGAAAAGATGTCGCCGATGAAGAAAGATGAAATATAAGATTTGTTAGAGTATCTTATGGGCGGCCACATAGTGGAGGACTCTTCCATTATCCTATACTGCAAATTGTTCCTTTGTGAAAAATTTAATTCCAGTCGACAAAGTCACCATAAATATCGAGAAGTGCGTGAGCCTGCGCCGCGTAGATAAGCGACGGTGTAGCGGAGCATACGTTGAAGATGCAGTGAGTCGTGTAACGCGGAACCCGGGTCCGTATGGTGGTGAACAGGTACCAGGAGGCGTAACGCATATTGGCTAGGAGTGCGCAAGTCGTTTCCTCAAAACCTATAAAAGCAATGGTGGTATCTTTGAGACTCCCAGTTGTCATGTGAATTTTGTACAAAATAAATTGAACAAGAAAACTTATATTCAACCCAAGGTCATGGGATCCTCAGAGGAGTCGAAGTTGCTTAGTTCTATGAACGAGAAATCAGGAATAACGTCAGAACGAAATCACAGCTATTGAGTGGAAGAATACAGTCAAACTTTAATGTTCCCTGACAGTTGGTTTAAGCATAGTTCGATATATTCATAGTTTGTAATACCGTGTTCATTGAATTGGTTTTGACATTTGGTTAACAATGAGTTTCGAAGTACTGAGAAATTCGAGATTGATTCTAGTCTCGGTGGTTTATCTCAGCTTATTTTTGGACAACATTCTTTTGACGGTTGTTGGTAAGTACAAAATAGAACTTACCATTCACACATTTATGATTATGAAAATCGAGTCAGCTTTTCAAGCAGTTGACCAAAAACTTTCTCAAGTTTTAAAAGACATTATCTCGATATGTTTATGTAAAGTTTCTAACAAGTTTGTCATAAAACGCATCCAAGATACTTGTTACAAGTCAGTTGTGGAAGAAAAATTAGTTTCAAACTCGACATATGACGTGAATCTCAAACTGTCGTTAATACTTAGGGATCCTTGTCCATTGTTTTAGCTAGTGTGATTACCCCTGTACTCTCTTATTGCTTTGCAAAGCTCATCGAATGGTATTATTCCCACATATGGGACGTCGTACAGACCTCTTTATATACAGACAAATAATTTCACCGTTCAAAATTCATTTCAGTACCTATCATTCCTGACTATCTCTATACTTTGGAAGGCAATGCAACCGTTGATGCAGAAACTGACGAAAACGGTCGTGTGGGTTTTCTGCTGAGTTCCAAGGCGTTGGTTCAACTGGTCCTGAATCCAGTGATTGGATCATTGACGGGAAGTCTGGGCTATGCCCGACCACTTCTGATAGGCAGCGTGAATCTACTGCTCGCTGCGTTATGTGAGTACACATATATAACTCTACTCGCACGTGATAACCACATTGGTGTAATTTTTCTACGAGTTGTTACTTTACTGTCGTCGCGATGGCTCACAAAAATGAAATTTGACTCTCACTGACTCTTCCAAGACTTTCGAAATTCACAGCAGCTCAGTGAGCGATAAGAAATGGAAACAACTAGGCCAGAAATCCTGTGAAACATTTCAATCATCCAGAAATTAGTCCTTCAACAAATCAATGAACTTGCCGTGGCGGTATTGCGATCGATGGTTAATAAGTCGTAAACAATTCCAGTATTCGCGTTCGGCCAGTCTTACGAGGTGTTGTTTTTGGCAAGGAGTATTCAAGGCGTATCTTCCGCATGCATCGGAGTCTCTGGCATGTCGTTGGTGGCCTCACGATACTCGGAGGAGGAGGAAAGGTCAAAGATCATGGGTTTCGTCCTAGGCAGTATCGCCCTCGGTGTTTTATTGGGATATCCCATCGGCTCGATTCTCTACGATCTGAGTGGCAAGACGGCACCACTGCTGCTCGTTTCGGTCGCTATAGTCTTCCTGATCTGTAGGTATCACAGAGCATGAACGTGCCTCCTTCGTGTCAAAACCATAAAGAGTCAAAACCATAGTCAATAGTCAGTCAACTGTAGGTAGTAATCATCTCGGTTATATTTCAGTTTTTCAACTTGCCACACTGGACTTTCACACGATAAAACAGGTACAACCTCCATGTAACAGTTCATCAACGAAGACTAAAAGCTCTATTTGTATGTCACTCGTATACTCGTGTTATACTTAAGCAGTGACTTCCACAGCGAGCATTGCGTTAACCGGAATTTTAATCGAATGTCAACTGTTAACCAGCAGAAGACAGAACCACGTACTAACTGGATGTACCTGTTGTCCGACAAGAAGATTATAATAGTCTCCGGAGCGATCTGGTCCTCAACTTCAGCCATGGCAATTTTGGAACCGTGTCTTCCGCTCTGGTTGATGACCCACGTCAAGCCCAAAGTGAGTTGTTGCAAATACTACTCGTCAAAAGCTCGAGCTTCTCCAGGCTATCAACCGCTGTTTTATTCCTCAGAAATGGCAACTGGGTACCGTTTTCATTCCGGACAGCATCGGCTACTTGGTCGGTACTAACTTCTTCGGAATGGTGGCCTATCGCATCGGCCGATACAAAACGGCCATATTTGCCATGCTCCTGGTTGGCGTTAGCGCGATCCTGGTGCCATTGGCGACGACGATGTCGCAGCTGGTGATCCCGCACCTGGGAATGGGTCTGGGGATCGGTATCGCCGACGCGGCGCTCGTCCCGCTTTTGGCGTCGTTGGTCGACCAGGAGGACGGTTACGGACCGGTTTACTCCTTGCAACAAGTAGCCGTCAGCCTGGCGTACTCCCTGGGTAAGTCGAGTCGGCTGAAGGTCTCTACAGAGCTCGAAATTCAGCCCGTCTCGAGCACGTACCTATATACACCCACCTCTCAGTCTAACGACTTTAAACACGTTGAAAAGAACCGCTCCGTTCTTGAGGACTTTACGCGCTACTGTACCCGGCAGCTTGCTCGCACACGTGGTCAAGAGTGCGAGTGTGAACTGGAGAGGCGATGTCGGCTATAGTAAGACAACCCGGTTACTCTTCTCTTTCTTGGTCTCTTCCACGTCGTTCATTTTCAGGGCCCATTATCGGCGGTGAAATGGTCAGGGAAATCGGATTCGCATGGGTGATGTGGGTTGTCGGTATTGTCAACATTGCCTACTGCCCGCTTTTGGGATACTTGGCAAGCAAGGATGGAAAACCCCTTGCTCAGGATGGACGGAAGGACTACGACGCCGTTCAAAAACCCACGACCAAATACGAGAGGTTTTACGATTCGGACGATACTTTGTGAAGAACAAACTGCATGTACATTTCAAATCGTATGTTATAAGATTATATAAATTACCTCTTCACCCGTAATAAATTCACTTAGATATTTAAAATGAGAAACGGGAGTTTGACTCGCTTCAAAACCTCATTACCAATATTTGCTTTGTCAAATAATAATATAAGTCAAAAAAATTCAATCACGCGGGGAATTCTAGCAAAAGTTTTACTCCAAACCTGAGTCGAAATTTAGCGTCTACTTTAAACCCTACGTAGAAGAGGATCTATTTCAATGCAATATTAGACCCTACTTTGACGCTAAAAATGTCCGAAATTTCCCGATTTAACAAGTTTAGGCTCAAAGTAGGGTCTGTTTAGAACCTCGTTTAACCCTCCAAAGATAGTACAGTTCAATGTATCAATAAATTTTGGAATTTTGCGTTTGTATTAACTTGTAGCTCCTGTCGTTAAAAAGGTTGTTGTATTCGTAAGAACGTTGAATAAATACAGTCGAAATGCGATACTTAATTTTCAAATGTTATTGAAACTCATCAAAATTATGTCTGAATAGCTCTTTGATTATTAATTGTGAACACTTGAATATCGCTGTAATAATACATCTATAGAGGAGGAGTTACAGGTCCAATGGAGGAACTGTAGATTGAATAGCGTCAAAATAGGTTCAATCATCTTCTGAGAACGTCAAATTAGGATTTGGTACTTTAATTTTTAGGAGTTAGAGGTTCAATGTAGGGTTTATTTTCAAATTTTTAGGAGCTGAAGTTTCAATGTAGGGTTTGTTCTCAAATTTTTAAGAATTGGAAGTTCAACGTAGAATGTCTAGGTCCAGTTTCCTTCAAAGTAGGTTTATATAAACCTCGGTAGAGTCAATTTTAGGCGCTCAATTTCGACTCGAGAAGAAACCCATAAAACCTGTTCCGTTCGTAAAAAAGTTTCCCAAATGTTAGTTCAGTAATACAAGCCTCGGTTAAAGCTCATTAGTGGTTCTTAAAAGCGTTGTGCATCAATTAAGATTTGACTGGAAGTATCGGTGCGTAGCATAACATGCAGATTGGTGACGATTACTTCCGTCTACCAATGAACGTCAAGTGCAAAATGCCACTGAAACTGTGCAAACTTTTCAACGAATCGCATGGGATCCTTGCAAGAAACAAAAGGACTGGAAACGTCAGTTAGGAGCGAGATACTGCCTCGCGGCGTGATTTACTGAACAACTCGTCTGTCGCCAAACGAGGCACATTCACTAATGACGTGATCATCAGACTCATTCACAGCGTGTTGCTCAATCTACGCCCCCTTTACCTTCTCCATCACCACCCTGCTCTAACACGGTATCTTCGTTGACATGATATATACGTAGACTTCAATCAACTGACAAATTTTCGAGATAAACAAGGTTGTTACCACGACATTAATTCAACCTAAGGTATAATCTGACCCTGAAATAACTCTGGACCTTTGTACAAATAAGTCGTATGATTCGGTGAATCGTACTTCTATAATTGGATGATCATTAATGAAAATGAAATGAAAAAAAAAAAAACACACCGTATTCCAGATTGTTATATGTTAGGACCGTGGGAACATTTTCGATAATCAAGCAATCTTGGGTAAATTATTGAACGGGTATCGTTACCAGAAACTAAGTTCAACCCTCAGACTTTGTTCGATTCTGGATGTTTACTCTCACATAAAAATGATGTTTGGATTTAGTTGCCTGCGGATTATAATAAGGTAATAGTTGCATGAAAAAAGGAAAGATCTTAGGTGAACCGTTGGGGCTGTAAAAGTAGTTTCATAAAATCACGTGTTCCCGATTCATCCTACATGTGTACGTACGGTGCGTAAGATGATAATCTGTTCACCCAGGAATACGGTAATAAATTCAGAGAAAAATTTATGCTTTTTAAAAATAATCAATTTATAGACGCATTTTGTGGAAATTTATTTCAAGAAGAATGCAAGTAAAATTTGACATGAATCAGCTACAATTTTTACGGTAAATCCAAAGCGATGCCTACAGCAATTTTTCTTTTCTCATTCTTTTCCGTCTGTGACACACGGCTTGGATGATTGGGACCGCGGACCCAATAGCCGGCAGTTTTCCGCCTGAACGCGCGTTCGAAAAGCAGCGCTGACATTTAAATATCAGCGAACATCAACCGAGAAATAATGTATGCAGAGTTCAGAAGTTTTTGAGAGTTATTGTCAGTACGACGTGTTCGATGAATGCGTTGATTTAATGGGGCTTTTGTTTGTTACTGTTAACATTATTACAGGCGTAACAGACTCTCGATCGGAATTTCCCGATTACCACAAACTCATGGTGTCTGGTAAAAAATCCGTAACAAATTGAGGAACATTTTCAAGAAATTTCCAGGTTATTCAAGAACATTCCGAAAAAATAAAAACACACGAATGCAGAGGGCGTTCTACAACCTGTTGGTAGGGAAAAACGAACGACGAGATTCAAGGCGGATATTCACTATTTAAAAAATAATTATTCAGTAAAGACAAATAAATATATCGTTCCCAGCAAACCTTAAATTTGGAATATTTCCAGGAAACAAGAATAATTCAAGGATATTTACAGGACAACTGGACACCATGAGCAAGTTCTCATGTAATATCTTCTACACTTAGCGAAATTTGTAGTTCCGGTTACCGCTCAGTCCTTAACTACTTTCATTTTTTACCACGTTCGAAAAATATAGTTCTAGGTAGAAAATGAAAATTAGTTTTCTAGCCGTTACCGGAAAATCTGGTATCCGTTACTATTCTTTCCCATTACGATCGCTGTTGCTATATTTTCTTGCAACCGTTGCGAAAATTTAATGCTCGTGCAAGAATAAATTGACGTTAAAGCCTTGTTCAACCAAAAAAGTATAGCAAACCAGAGAAACTGATTTTGCGTTGCAATAACCAAAAAAGGATCGACAATAGCGCAAAATGATCAAGCGTACCTCGTTTTTCGTAAACCCAACAATATTGAAACAGTTTTTTTAACGATACCTCTTTTACTCAATTTTTCTAGTTACTATAAACGATGAAATTTTTCTCAGTGTAGATAGCTGGCGTTTTTTGGTCGTTGAAAATGCGGAATAGAAGAGCAGAGTTGAAAACAATGAAGAAAAATCGTTTAGTCATCATCACGCCTTGGCAGAAGAAATCAAAAATTGTTAATCCCCGCCGGCTTACAGGTGTCAGTAAGTTGTGGCTAATGATAATAATTTCTCGGATTTGACTTGATGACCAATCAGTCGCGTATTGACATCTCTAATTCAACTTACATATATGACAAGAAAATTAAGCATTGGACTGTCTGTTTGAAGTTGCTGTAATTAGCAGTCTCGTATAGTCAGCATGATCTGTTGGCTTAAAACGCGCTCTTTCATCCGGGTGAAAATCAGTTGATTCGATACTCTCGATAAGTTAACAGTGCGCTGCTTGGGTTGGTTTATTCTACGTTTAACGGGGGTGGAAGGAGAAGAAACGAGATCCTGGTAAAGAATAAAAAAAAAAAAAAACAGTCGGTGATTCCGGAGATCGTAAAGGCAAAAAAACGCGAAACTGGTGACCATACATGCCGCATAACCGTTCACGTTTTCGCTCGTTTCTGATCCCCCGTGAAATCTTTGAAACTAAAAACGAAAACACGGAAAAATATTTAATCTTATGTGCATAGGTAGAATATCTATATCGTTCGTTAGCATGTTTTTGCTGTCTCAAAATCCAATTACCAAACTAATTTCGGTACAAATTTAGAAACAAAGAAATCGTATCTACCTTCGGAAAAAAAGTTTCCCAAAAAAATTTCATTTCTTACGGAAAAGGCGGAAGTTTTTCTCTGCAATTACCGAAACTTGTTTCTGAAAATGCAAGTTCAGGGTTAATATACATCCAACTTGACATTATTTTCACACAAACAAAAAAAGTTTTGTTCATTTTATAGTGCGCAGAAAATAAAATGCCTCAGTAGTGTCCAAGAAATTGTTTGACACTAAAATACCATAGATTCTGTTGCGATTGCGAAATCAGATCTACACAGTGAGATCATATTGTAAGGATTGAAAAATGATTGATTAATTGTTGTACCCGAAAAAATTATCGTTTGATTGTAATTTACGCTGCACGAATTAAGCGCCGCATCAAACAAAGACAAATAAATATGCGATTGTGAATTGACAGGGTGATTCAATGGTATAGGACCACGAATGATTTAGTTCTGCCGATTATACTAGACCGATGCCTGGAGTCCCTCCTAATAACTGCTAATCTTACTTCTCTCGCGAGAAAGGATTTTCAACGCGTCACGGAAAGTATTTTGCCACTTCAGCAAAAAATTTTGTAGATTTACGATGTAACGTATTATTTGATAGCGTTAATCGATTAATAGCTCTCGTGATTTCGTAATTTTAACTGATTTCTATGAACCGTATAAGTTTAGTACGAAGCTGTAGCTGTACGAAGCGATTCAGCTGACTCTACCAGAGACTATTCAATATTTTGCTAGCACCACAAAAGAAAAAACTATCGTTTCATTAAACTGACTAAATTAAAATCAACGTTTCATATTTACAACCATATTTCGTTCTATAAATTTTCTTTTTTTTTTTACAATCCTGAAACAATAATTTCATCAATCTACGGGAAAATTTTCTACAAAAATCGTCTAAAAATTCATATTTCCAAAAAAAAAAAAAAACAAAGTAGGCAAAAAGTTTACTCCGACTGTGACCGCTCCGAGCCAAGGGCCCGGTCCTGAAGCTACGGGAAAGCTTCTGCGAGCCGGAGGGGTTGCCTCGACGATGGCCGGGGACGGAAATTCGCCATATCGATCCAAGGGTTGCCCCCACCGAGCTTTCGCAAACGGCGCCTCTCGCGCTCCGGGGCGCCGGCGCGAGGGGAGAAACTACCCCCCACCACCCCCACCACCCCCTACCCTATAATACCATGCCGCCTCTCTCCGCAGCGGCATCAGCCTCCGTGCCCATCATCCCCCCTCACCACCCCCACCACCCCCACCACCCGGCAATCACCCCCAAGCCTGGCCTCAGTCAGCCCCGAGCTTTCGCACGCGCGTCTCCGCCAACGCTTGACCGGCCTTTCGCAACGTGTGCCGATAAAACGTCGTCGTAACGGGGCCCAAAACGGACTCGTGGGCCCAACACGTCGGCGGAACTTTCGTCGCGTGCGTCCAACCGCTGACACCAAGTGCTTTTGTGTTGTCACGTATTGTTTTTCCACGATGAAACGAAGAATCGTATCCACGAGTATTGTTCGACGATTTGCCGGACGTTGTCACGTCCTGACGATAACTCGGTGCGACATCCTTCTGCGTCATACCTCCTGAAGATCATAATAAGCGGTTCACGGTCTTCCGTATTCGGGAGGATACGATCGAGTATTGGGATCTTCTTCTCGGAGGTCGTTGCAACAGTGTCCGGAGTTATGGAAAAGTGTACGAATCATCGCGTTGTTTAAGGAATTATTTAACCGTCAAAGAAAGAGGGGGGGGGGGGGGCTAGAGAGAAGCCGAACGAACGTATTCGTCAGTCAAACAATATCGGTGCGAAAGTCGAGTCGTTGTGCGGTCTTTATCCCGCGTCGTAAGGATCATTTTGTAAACCAGTTGACGTCATTGCTTCCGCAATGCATGCTGCAGCGATTTGCGGGGCGAAACTGTTGAAAGTCGTAACTTTTGTACGGGAGTTCGTCGATCGAGGACACAAAGAGTAACTCGAGTCTGATGTAATCGACGATACATCACGTGCGGGGAAGATTTTCATACTGGAACACCTAGGAAGTATCCCAAGAGGTTGAAATTGAGGCTGATAAATCACGCCAATTATAAAGGGAATCTGATGTTCGAAGGTCCTTCAACGATTCGAGGATCTGTTAGGTATTTTCCAAGACATTCGTTGGATTTCCAATCTTATAGCTGATAAGAATTCAATGAACGAGACGGCCGGTTGGTACGCAGGGAAGGGGGGGAGAACGCTAGTGAACAACCCCTTGGAATTTCCAACCGGTTAGATGGTCACCCTCCACCCCCCTCGTCTCATCGACCCCGTTCCTTATTTGCTTAAACTGTGTCTATTATCGTCCGTGTAATCTAGTCACGTCAGATGCCAGAGATTAACCAATTTACAGACACGAGTTCGGTTTGCCCGTTTCTATACAACGTCGATTCATACGGATTATAAACGCAACGCGGTTTGATGTAGATGTTTTAACAACTCACGTCCGCGTCTGCTTGTCGCAATGAAATCCAGATTCGTTACCTTCGGGCTGAGTATAATACAAAACACGTTCATTGCTGCTGCTTACTAGTCGTTCCGTTTTGAATAAGGTTAGCGACTTTCGAAGCTTGTATTGAGTGCGGTAAATCAATGCAGTTGTTCTTTCAAGAGTAAAAATTTTTTAGGTTCAATGATGTATCAGCCTTATTATTATCTGTTTCTTTCAGTCGTCGTGAGCGAAATTTAAGATTCTTCTTTCGCAGCTAAAATGCAAAAAAAAAATATATATATATATATATTTCTTATTGAAAATAGAGCATCATTTTATAGCACAATTATTGTGTAATTGTGTAATTTTGTTTGTTTTTTTTTGTCAAGGTATATTTAAAAATTGTAGAGGTGCAGCAATTCTCTAAAAGTTATCAATTTTTTTTTTTTTTTTCTGTGACCACGATTATTTGACTATACGCTTTATCCGAAACGTAAGAAAAAAATAAATCTGTTAACAGACGTGAACGTTCGCTGATTGAACGCATGATTTTTCAAAATTCATATTTTTACCAAAATAGTAGTGGTTTCACTGAAAAGTTACTTTTTTCGCCGTATAAAATTCTCATTTTTTCTTTTTAACATATGTGAAATAAAGGTTTCATAGAGAGAAAAAAATCTATCGTTCGATCAGTAGATTTTGATGTTTTCTAACAGAGTTACTTTTTTTCGCACGATTCAGATAAGGCGTTCTCAAGTTATCGCGGTCACCGTAGAAAGAAATTTTTTCGTAGAATTGCGGTACCTTCCAAATTTGAAAAAATATCATATCACAATTAAAAAAAAAAAAAATTCACGACGTCAATTTACGGTACAATTAAGCTAATGCTTTGATAATATTACTGAGAATCTTAATACCGGTATTTTTACATCTCTAGTCCAACAGCGCATGCCCGCAGTAGCGAAAAGACCACTTTTGACTCCTAGGATTAAAAAATGATATTTTCGTTACTCCGCACGCGCGCATTCGCAGACTCACTGAACAGTCACAGAAACGAGTACTTTGTGTACGGAAAACAGGTATGAAAAAACGCGTAAAACATGCTTAGGTTATATAAAAACAGTTTTTGCACACTAGTGGAGAAATGGTTCGCTATTTCCCAACGCGGAAGTCTGTTAATAGAGAAATAGCGCGTCTTTTCTGTACTTTCATCGGGGTCTAAAAGTCGCATATTCTTACGTTTCAGTTGTGAAAAAAATATCGCACACATTATACGCGTGCAGCAATATCAAGAAGGAGAAAACAGATGGGCGTACCGCTCGTTTATGGTACACCATTTATTTGACACACAGATGAAAATACCCGTTTTGTCAAATAGCACGTAGGCTTATCATTCCGGTAACTGGTTCCGTGATTGTGCGAGAAGAGTCTACGCTATGATCGTCTAGAATGGGAGCCGTGCACAGTCAGCAAATTCTGAGGGTTGTCGGAGCTTGCGACGTAGTTCGGTTAAAATAGCCTCACGCGTCATTTGTAGGGCAGCGCATTTTTGTCGATTTTATCCCAACCGGGCCGAGAGATTTATTTTTTATTCTCAGGATTCCGTACCTGAAAGGGCAAAAACGGGACCCTTGTAGGATCACTTTCTTGTCCGTCTGTCAACGCGATTATTTCTGAGAAACGGGTAGAGGTATCAAGTTGAAATTAATATCGAATACTGAGGTCTACGGTCCGTTAGAGTTGTAAAAAATTCAAGCTTCCATGTCAACGGAATCAAAAGATACATCAATTTATGTCACGTATTTCGATACTCGTAAACTCACAAATCAAAACTTACAGGGGTACTTCCCGTTGACCTAGAATCACGAAATTTGGAGAGAAGAAAGCTCTCACAACACAAGTACTGAGAGAAATTTTTAGTTCCGGTTACCGGTCAGTCCTTAACTATTTTCATTTTTTACCACGATCAAAAAATATAGTTCTAGGTAGAAAATGAAAATTAGTTTTCTAGCTGTTACCAGAAAGTCTAGTATCCGTTACTATTCTTTCTCGTTACGATCACTGTTGCTATATTTTCTAGCAACTGTTGCGAAAATTCAATGCTTGTGCAAGAATAAATTAGTGAGTAAAGGATAAAGTCCGAAAAAAAAAAATCGTAATAATTAACTTTGTACGGATCACTCGAAGCACTTGTTCGGTTCTTTTTTCATACTGTTCGAAAGGGTCTTTCCCGCGAAATAGATCAGCACTGATATCTGTTTGCAGATTCAAATACACATAACCACATTCGACGTGATTCGCAAACACTTGACAAAAGCACAGCTCACGAGGGCATCGACGATTCCAATGTTTGACCAACGTTTAAAGCTCCTCATAGTTTTGGTCATACGTACCAACTGTTTGAACGCGTGATCCGTGGGCGAAATAAGATATGCTTTGTGAAAAAAGACTCGGTATAAGAGAAATTTCGACGGGGAAAATTCAATTTTCTGACAATATAGTTTTACGCTGCTAAGTAGCTTTTATGTACGTACCTACGTATGGTTAATTTTACTTATGAAACGCGGCGCGGCGTGATGTACAAAAGCCTCGAAAAGACGCTCGTCGTGGATTCTTCTCAAGTGGCTTTACGCTTGTTACAAAGCTTTGAATTTAAAGCCGCGTTATTTCAGAAGGAATATAAAAGATACTTGACGTCATACGCCTCGTGCTCACGAGAATTGAGAACTTTGTGAAAAACACCCTCGTGCAACCGGGTTCTCAACTGCAGTACCGGTATCAATACATCCTCAGGGTCCTGGAAACCAATACTTTGAACGAAACGTTCAAAATTTATCAGCAAAATCTGTATGACGGTAAATTACTCGGGAATATAATTTGTCGAACGTTTATCGTTCATTTTATTACGCATGATTAGGTGCGGTTACTTTTTTTTTACAATTTATTTCTCTACAATGGAAAAAAATTTGGTCGTAATGACGAAACTTTGTTCCTGGAAACGAAAGTTCAGTTAATATAAGTTAATATATATATATATTAACCCTGAATATATATATTGCAACAACTCTTTCATCCAACTTATAGGTAACATCGATATTCGCTGTTACCTAATTGCGACTAGCAGGGTTCATTATGTTCTCAATGACTAAGTGCCGTTTTCATATCCACATACACACTGCTTACACACTTGTGAATCTCACTCGTTCAACCATGGTTACATAAAAGTATGAAACTTGCATCAGACAAGTTAGATAACAAAACCGATTTTATCAGAGTATGAAAAGTGCTGCAGTGTTAGTTTTTTTCTATGGCGATAGAAATATATGAACAATGTTTTGTGATAATCGTCAAATACAAGTAAAAGTTGATCAACAATTTGCTTCCGTATCCTAAAATTCAAATAATAGAGAAATAAAACGTCTGAAATAAAAATTGCACCAAAATATATTCCGTTGAAAAAAATTATGACTATTCTACCGAAGCGCCAAAAACGCGAATTTATTTATAAAAAGGTGTATATTTTAAATAAAGGTGAAAAGACTTGTATTTTCCGTGGATACGATCTTTCAGTACCAAAATATATAATTACTTATCACGTTTATAAATGATATAATGTTGTATCCGTCAATTTTTCGTTTTTTTTTATTTGCAAACGCTTTAAAAACCTTTGAAACTTGAAGACTCGTCGCTTTCGAGAAAAATGTTAAAAATTGTTATCCTCTCAAAAAATAATATCCATTGTGAACCTGATTGTTTTTCACAAAGTGCGTGATGTTAGGGCATACACGACGATACTTACGACCTTTCAATAAATTTTTCGACTGGTTTCAGTCAAAAATAATACCTGTAAATAATCGAAATTTTTTCGCCATTTTGTAAGATTGCGGCGACACTCTTTTTTTGTTCATAATTTTTAAATTAAAGTTTTTTGTAGTGAAAAATACAATGAATAGAAACTTCGTCTTGGTAAAAATCGATTTTCTGTTTATTTTAAGAGTGAAACGAAGAAAACAATGCTTAACTCGAAGAAAAATACCTAATAAAAACTCAATCGACAAGAATTTTAAATAAAGTAAATAATTTATTCACCAAAATTACGTAAACAATAAATCACACTTTTACAAAATGGTGAAAAAAATTTCGAAAAATCAGAGTTATTATTTTTGACCGTAAGAAACCAAAAAATCCCGACGAGCCGTTGATTTGACGTGGAATGCCACGTATAAATTGTTATAAATATTACTCGAGCTTGTTGAGAGAAAATTCACGTACGGCACGGATAAGTTAACTGCAAAAGTCGACTCCCTTCACAGCGCTTGTTATTGCCAGTTTGAACGCACCTCGGAGCTTTTCCCAAGTCAACATCACCGCATTCGCTCTCCTTACATGCTCATTTCTCATTCACCCTCATCCGTCGTTGCTAATTCCTCTCGCCTGGATCACCCGATCCCATTGTTCCTCATTCAGACTCTAATCTGTCGCTCTAGCTCTGAACTTTCTATGAATTCCGTTCCACTGTTCCGTAATTTAGCAACTTTACGGGTCAGATTACGTGCAAGCTTTACCTTCAATTTCATTTCATCCTACAAATCCAGATGTGACATACATACATATGCATGTCATATTTCAGGATTTTGAGACGTAATTTGATTGAAATTATACAACGAGACTTGATTTAAGCTTGTAAAAAATTATGCAACACCGATAAGGTAGGTGTGTATACAATTTTTAAATTCACAACGCGTCGATAACGATTAGATTGACAGTTTTCAAATGTATGTAGAGGAAAAAAAAAATTGTCCCAAAAGGTGCAATAAACTTTTTGGTTTGATTTGACAATTTTCTAAATTGTTATTAAGTAAAAAAAAAAAAAGGTGCAAATCACAAATTAAATATTGATATGACTGTTTAAATTTTCAAATTACAAAAATGTGTGTCATATTTAGTAACAGAAATGTAACAAATAACACAATATAAAATCGACCTGCTGGGAAAATATGTTTATTATTAATTAAACTTTTGTAACATTGTAGATAACGACACTCAATTAAACCGTAAAAATTATGATCTTTGCGAAACATAAGAGTTTCGAGATTTAATATATTGTTTCTTTTTTTGTTCCCACCTTAAGTTTGAAGTATTCAAATTTCATATTATTGTTATCAAGCATCAAATTGATTGTTTAAGTCGATTTTAGTTTCTGAAAAATAAAAAAAAAGGATCTGACTGGGAAAAACAGGGAGATTTTTGAGGGAAATTAACTGCTTTAGGGTACATTTAGGGGAAAACTTTCAGTTTTAGAATGTTTATAGGGAAATATAAAAAAAAAAGATGGAGTGCTTTAACACCGAGACAAATTTTTAGTTCCAGTTACCGCTCAGTCCTTAACTATTTTCATTTTTTATTTCTCATCACGATCACTGTTGCTATATTTTCTTGCAACTGTTGCGAAAATTTAATGCTCGTGCAAGAATAAATTGAAGTTAAAGCCTTGTTTAACTAAAAAAGAAGAGTAAACCTCAGAAACTGATTTTGCGTTGCAATAATCAAATAAGGATCGACGATAGCGCAAAATGTTTACGCGTACCTCGTTTTTCGTAATTCCAACAATATTCAAACGATTTTCTTAACGATTACTGCCTTACTCAATCTTTCTACCTGCTATAACAAATGAAATTTTTAGAGTGTAGTCCTACCGTGCAGCCTGACGTACACATGTAAGTGGTAGAAGGTCGAAATCGGCACCTAACTCTGTGCATTCGGTAAGCAAACAAGAATCAACGCCAGCCGGATACAAGTAGTACCTACCTACAGTGTGTAATTATTATCCGTACGCAGCTTCTCGTTAGCAATTATGTGGCAAACAACGCCACCTGCGGGGTATACGTTGGTATACTCGTATAGGTTTATCCTGTAACTGAGAGTACGAGATATACTCTGCGAAAAAGTTGGTAACGTACGCTCTGACAATTAATCGGATCCTCCGAGAATTGTGACAAAAGTGACAAAAGAAACGAACGAGACATTGATCATAGACACATAAAATTTCCACAGGAAGAAAAGCTTGTTTCAGTAGATTCCAAAAAACAATAATTAGCCACTGGGAACCCGGTAACGAACATTACTATACAAGCTATTCGACTATTTTGGTATACCGTCGGACAACTGCGAGCTCAACGATGCAAATTATCTGGTTCGCAAAATATCGTATCATCGTGTGAAATCATTCGAAATCATGAAATCGTCTCAATTTGTCCAAAGTGGCAATTACCGAATGTCTTTTTCAACCTTCAGAACGTTTCTGAAATTTCATTAATATTCGGAACGGAGGGTCAACCCAGGATCAATCTGCGGAATGCGCAAGTCCAAGACCACGTGACCTGAGAAATTTTTTCCCGCATACACACTTGCGTTGATTTTTACCTTCAATTTAATGAACGTCCTTCTGACGTAGAACCGCTGAATTTGATCACTCCTCATATGCTTTCGTTCCATTTTTTTTTTTTTTTGAGCCTTTACACGATACTGTAGAAAGATTTTGTACTTTCAAACTGTGTTTCGACTTTAATCGACTCGTCTTACGACTTGTCAGGCTTACAAAGCAATCCCTTTCAAAGATCGCGAGCCAAAGCTAACCGATCCACTGTAACTCGATCAGACATGTCATAGAATAGATGCACAGTCACATTCTTCAAGGATAATCATCTTGTCGAACTTCATCGATCACAGTTCCGTTTGAAGATCCATAGAATTCGTCTCACTGCCCCAAAAGGCGGTCATTTCTATTTCTACAAGTGTATTCAACGACCAGAGGATGCAACTTGGAAGCGAAGGACCTCGTTTCTCCTCAAATTTTATGGTTCTAGTGTCGTGGTTGCATGCATCTACGCTACATTCGGATCGTAAGGTATTTGGCCACTCGAGATTCACGACGATAAAAAGTCTTCTCAATTTTCTCGGTTGCAGAAACGGGTTTCACAGATGCAACAGACGGAATTCAAAGCCTGACTGGACAATATGTGAAGGAAACGGCCCCCGCGATCGAGTTTCAGGCGTCAAAACGATCGTAGAAAGGCACCCTGATACTGGTCGCGTTCGTTAAACGGCCAAGCAACCCCTTGGCACCACTGGAACGTCAATGCACAATGCAAAAACGTCCCGTTCCGAGGTGATAATATGGACGCGGAGGAGATGGACGAAGAGTTGCCGGAGGCAATCAATCTCGAGGTGATCGAAGAACCTGTTTGAAATTCACTCCGTAAACGGCCGTCTCGTCAAATTTAACTTCATCCGGCAAACTCTGTACACAATTTATTCGTCATTCTTCGTACTTTCAATTTGGAAACACGATTCATTCAAACGGCTAGCACTTGTGCTAGGTAATGTTCATGGATATTATTACCCAGGGCAAAGTCAGCGTTGCAGTTATTATAAAATGTAAGCGTGTTTGCAGATCCATTGATCCCTTCATTTTTTGATACCATGATATCTTTTGAATGGTATTTTGGAACGAAGGGTGTGTAATATTTGAAGCGTCATTTTGGTCAAATTGAAAATTTTATCTCAATGGCACAAAAGCCGCGTTTGTGTCGTTTCACCTAAGATTCATCCTACAAGCATGATACATCATACATCTGACAGTGGGATTTTTGAAGAAAGTTTATAACATAAGGATATTGCTTTTTTCACAATAGGTTAACCATAATAACAACCTCGAGAGTTTCCAAGCAATGAAGATCTCAACGACACCGCGATGCTCCAAAACCCCAGAGAGAGAGGAAAGCGCCCTTGTGGGATCCGCGATCCTCTCTCAAGCAAACGAAGAAGATGGGGATTCGGAAATTGGCGATATCGTTGTGCCTGTTAAATCAAATCGATCAATAGAAATCACAAACGCAAATGTTAAGACTGATTTCAAGGAACCCGAAGTTGCTAGATTGTGCCGCAGCAAACGCGTTTCCTGCCAAGACACGATTCCCGAATCTGACGAAGATAATCGAGACGGTGAACTGACCATGGAAAGAGTCGGAAGGTTAGTAAAAAATTTTTGAAAATAACAGTATTTACGTTAACTGCATCACTTTAGTCTTTACAAAACACGTGACTAATTTATGGATTCACATTATCACACGACACGAAAAGTAGTACAGTGACTGTAAAAGTTTCTACATAAAGGTTCTTATTTTTCACAGATACTGTATAAATTTTATACCAGAGTATTTTCAGACGAATCGAAAATTTGGACAAAAATTTTCGAAACAGTTTCTCAGTGCAGCGCAATATTCACAAAAACGTTTGCTCAAATCAATTCCATAAATATTCCCGCATAAAATACGATCACAGAAAAATGGTTGGATGTAATAACATTGGTATAGATTGGAACAGCTCAAACGATTAAGTGTGTTATAAGGTACCTGGAGGCAAACCAAACTGCGGTGGAAAAATGGCTGTTGGAAAAGGCAAGTCCAGAACTCCGGCATCGAGTGCAAAATCCTCTCCTAGTTGCCAAGCGATCGGGGCCGAACCTTCATCAGGAAGAAAGCTCGTTGAGCCGGTGTAAAAGAAACAGCGTGACGTCAGACCTCTTCCAATCCTGGCTAGCTTCTAGTTCGCCGGTCAAAAGGAGCAAAAGTCCAAGCAGGTGAAAATCGATACGAGCCCTCTTCGACTACCGGCTGCAGTCACTTAGTACCTTCAATCCCTGTTACCTCAAGCTTGCTGATCAAATAGTTCAAGCAGAACCTCTTATAGGTACCGTAATGGTGGACATGAGTCAAGATAAGTCAAGCGGTACTTTGCACCTTGACTTTTGTCCGAATCATTGGAAGTCGGTGAACGGACTAATCGGTATCTGCCAATTGCTATCATTTCATCGAGTGAATGATAGTGAGATTTGAATTTTTCAGAATGGCTACAACGCTGGTTGGCCGACGCGAAGAACTGAATCAACTAGACGAGGGAGACTTGTTCATGGAATTGATCCGTGACGTTGCCAATGAATTGGACATCAATATCCTCTGTCATAAGATCTTGGTTAACGTTGGTCTATTGACCCACGCAGACAGGGGCAGCTTGTTCCTGGCCAAAGGTCCTTTGGAGGACCGTTATCTAGTCGCAAAGCTCTTCGATGTCACCCAGGATACTGAGCTCGAGGAGGCCGTGCAAAGGGCAAAACGAGAAGAGATCAGAATACCGTTTGGAGTTGGAATTGCTGGATTTGTGGCGCAGAGCAAGCAGATCATAAATATCAAAGACGCGTACAAGGTTGGTGATAATGTCAAACACATTGTGCCGGTCCGATATTTCCAAGCTACTAGAAATTTACGATCTTTCCAATTCGAGTTCTAAAGAAAATAAATATTGTATGAACGAGCAAATAATGACTTGAAAATTTGCTATCTAAACTATTTCAAACAGTCGTGTAGAAGGTTGCATTTATCAAGCTGATCTACGCTCTGAATTTCCTTGGAATGAAAATTGCGCAACTTGCACCATTGACTGAATATTTATTCTTTAAACGTGAACTTTTCCACTCCAAACGCTTAGAGGTAATAAAATCACTCTAAGTATTCACTCGATTTGGAGTTGCGCAGTTTTCACTCTCCCTTAGTGATGTTTCACTCCAAGCCGTTAAGAGAGTTGTTTGGTGTAAAATAAAAAACAAAAAAATAAAAAACGATGAATATATTCATGTAAATATGCTATGGAAATACCAGTTTGAAAACAATATAATAGAGAGAATCGTAAAGTTGATGCATACATTTCGCCGAGATTCGGAACGGCGTTAAGTCATAAAATCTGGTCGTAGGGGTGAATGTAAGTTCGTAAAAAGGAAATAAGACAAGTTTGACAAGGTATGATCCGTGATGTTTGTAGGACCCGAGGTTCAACAGCTCGATCGATATGAGAACGGGCTACAAAACGACCTTGATACTGTCAATGCCGATTTGTAACTACGAGGGGGACGTAATTGGCGTTGCACAAATCATCAACAAAACAAATGGGAGCAACGAATTCACTCGAAGAGACGTTGAAGTTTTCCAGAGGTAAGTGTTTTCCAGATTAGGGAACGTTAAGGCTGACTAATTAATCACTGGATTCCAAGGTACCTCACATTCTGTGGAATCGGGATCCAAAACGCACAACTGTTCGAACTGTCTGTTCAGGAGTACAGACGGAATCAAATACTGTTGAACCTAGCAAGAAGCATATTCGAAGAACAGAACAACTTGGAATGTTTAGTAACGAAAATTATGGCCGAGGCAAAAGAACTCCTCAAGTGCGAGAGATGCGCAGTCTATCTTTTGGATTTGGACTGTGGCGAGGCGGTGAGTCACTACAGCATTATTTTTCACTGATAACCCTACCTTAGCTCACTCCCATTGCAACAATAATTCACTGGTTATTCAGTAATAATTATCGTTCCACGTATGGTACTGAAAAACCAATCAGAACCGACTAGTCGGAACAATTCAGAAGCTTGCTAAATTGTTTTTAACTTACCGTTTTTCTGTTTTCAGAGAAAAATGGAAGTTGTTGTAATCACCCCGAAAATGAAAAGTCGAGTTTTCACTTGATCTTGAAAAGATCTAGAGAATTACCTATAATCATTTTCGGATGGATATCTGTGTCTGTCAATTTTTTTGTCCGACGATATCTTGAGAATAAGTTACCGGAATTCAATGATATTGATCTCAATCGAGGCGGCTTTCCTCAGCTTAGAACTGATTAGATTTTGGTTTTACTCGGTTCATTACTTTTCGTATTATTTCAGTAACAAAATTCCAAAAAATAAAATAAGATCGACGATCTCTTGAGAATGGATTAATGGATTAGAGTGAAAATTGGTACCATAAGGTTTTTTGAGTCGCTGACCACGAATCTGAATTTCCAAATTGAAATTCGAGTAGGATACTAATAATTTTTTTCCGTAAACTTGGAACCTGCAGTGTAAAAACGGGAAATTCGAGAGCTGGCTCACAGTCAGCTTCAAGCCGCTTGTTAATCCCCCATATATTAGGGCAAACCAGTCCTGAAACATGCTCGTATAAAATTGTTGTTTCAGAGTCATTTGGAAAAGATTGTTGAACGACCAGGAAGACAAATGCAAGAATCTAGAAAACCGTTATCCAGGAGAGAGGTAGGTTTAGACTGCGGCATTCAGATTAATAATTTGGGATGATAGCGATCACAAATCTAATGGTAACGTTGTAAATTTCAGAGCAACAACATCGACATGGAGGATATTTTTCAGCAGCACGTGCGTACGAAATGATGAAACTTACGATCATACAGTCTCACAACATAGTTGAAGAATTGTTCCAAGTGAACTTTGGTGGTTTTTCAATCCCACTTCATTTCCCTCGTTCACGTTGAACTAGTTTTAAATAAAAGTTTTTATTCTCCAACAAAGATTGGTGAACTTTCAGTGATAGAAGTGTTAATTAAAGTAGCTTTCTACACTTAGCAACCGTTAATTGGTCCTGAATAAAGAATGTATTTTCAGCACGCGACAAACGGAAAGAGCAAGTTCACCATGGTTTTCGAGATGGAGAATGATACCCAACAGGCAAGAGTCTACCGACCAAATTCCAACGACCTGTCGAGCACGCTTGGTCAAATAGCGAGGTACGTCGCGAATACTGGACAAATTTTAAACATCGGAGACGTCGCTACGTGGTTAAAGAGAGAAGTCGTGGACGCCGGAAATGAACCGATCCGCAGTATCCTCTGCATGCCGATAGTGAACGGACAGCGAGCCGTAATTGGAGTGGCGCAGCTGATCAACAAGGTAATGGATGGACAGGAATTGGCCTTTTCACACATCGAAATGATGATGTCATTACGCGATAAACTTGCAGGACAATGGAAGTTCTTTCACCGACTCCGACGTCTCGATTTTCGAAGCTTTCGCCATCTTCTGTGGCTTGGGTATCCACAATACCCAGATGTACGAGTCCGCTTGCAAACTGATGGCGAAACAGAAGGTGGCTTTGGAGTGCCTGAGCTATCATGCAACCGCCAGCAACGAGGATACGGTTAAGCTGAAATCCGACACGATACCATCGGCCGAAAAGTACAATCTGTACAGTTTTACATTCATAGATTTTGACCTCACCGACGAAGACACTTGTCGAGCGACGGTGAGGATGTTTAAACAGTGCAATTTGATCCAGCAATTCAACATCCCTTACGAAGTACTCTGCCGATGGATATTGAGTGTGAAGAAAAATTATCGCCCGGTAAAATACCACAACTGGAGGCACGCCTTGAACGTTGCACAAACGATGTTCGCCATGCTGAAAACCGGTAAAATGGAACGTTTCATGACCGACATCGAGATCTTGGGACTGCTGGTTGCCTGTCTGTGCCACGACCTCGACCATCGGGGCACGAACAACGCGTTCCAAATGAAAACAGAGTCGCCCCTGGCGATTTTGTACTCGACAAGCACGATGGAACATCACCACTTCGACCAGTGCGTCATGATACTGAATTCGGACAGTAACAACATCTTTCAAAGCTTATCGATGGAGGATTATAGAACCGTGATGAGGATAGTAGAGAACGCGATTCTGTCCACGGACCTGGCGATGTATTTTAAAAAGAAGAATCGATTTTTGGAACTCATCGAGGAAGGCGAATTCGACTGGCAGAGCGAGGAGAAGAAGGAACGTTAGTAGATAGCAAAATTTTGTTTCAAAAGTGATTAAATTCATTAACGCATTAACGGAGCTGTCACAATTGCTTGAATTCGTTTCAAATCACGTGGACACCGTTTGAGACTCTTTAAAACGAGGTTTAGGTCATTTGGAATGATTTTGAACCTGTATTAAGTCACTTTAAACCTGTTCGAAGTGGTTTGTCATTTGCTTTGTAAGTGAACGACAGTTTTAGGTCATTTGAAATCATTTTCAAGCCGTTTGAAGTCACTTTAAACCTGTTCAAAGTGATCTGTAAGTGAACAGCGTCTCGGCTACACCTTTTAAATTTTTTTCAGTCCTCTGTGGTATGATGATGACGGCCTGTGACGTGAGCGCCATAGCGAAACCTTGGGAGGTGCAGCATCGCGTGGCTAAGTTGGTGGCAGACGAATTTTTCGACCAGGGTGATCTGGAGAGACTTCAGCTGAAAGAACAGCCGGTGGCAATGATGGATCGCGAAAGGCGAGACGAACTACCGCAAATGCAAGTTGGTTTCATCGACGTGATATGTTTACCGCTCTACAAGGTTTTGTCGGAGACGTTTCCCTGGATCGAACCACTCTACGAGGGCACCTTGGAGAATCGAAAGCACTGGCAGGACTTGGCAGAGAAGGTCGAGATGGGTTTGACCTGGATAGACAGAGACACGATAGAGGAACCTGTTGAGGAGTTCGTATCCTCGGAGCCAAAGGACATCGAGTTCACAGTTACGACGTTAAACTGTGCCCACACAGAGAAGAAAGAATTACCCGACGGAGCTCAGGAGCCGCAAGCCGCGAAGTCTTCCTTAGGGAGATTTGCGTCACTTCGTAAGGGTGGCAGGACGCTGAGCAAAGGCGTTAGACACAGACTGAGTAGATCTCTGTACGCGAGAAGCAGTTCCGAGGACGCTGGAAAGGCAAAGGTCTTGATTCCGGAAAGAAAGAACCGGAGTAAGCTCTGCTTGCTCATTTGACGTCTCACCTCTAGCACTCTTGAGAGTATACCGGAATAAGAGTATCGATCAAGTATTTTTACAGGGATCGATATACTTGTATTGAACTTGTCGAAGAATGTGAGGGTGCGAGGAGGAAGAGGGTGAGAGAGAGAGAGAGAGAGAAATTATCTCCAAGACATTTGGAATTCGATGACTGTTGTGATATCAAACTTTGAGGTTTTTACATTTCCTACACTCTATTTTACTACTTGGAAAAGAGAGGCAATTTAGGACCATGCGGCCGGTAAGATGCGCAGTAGATCATAAGGATATAATCATCTTCCATTATTCTTAAAGTTGAACTTAAATTTTAATATCAATATCCGAGTTCAATTACGGATCGAGTGATATGTTGTGACAATTTGCGAATGAGTGTGAGTGTGCGTGTGTGTACAGTACGTGTCGAAACATTATCCGAAGTACTTAGCAAACCTCGGTTCAACAAGTTGTACTTTACACTGCGTCAAAATTAGTGTTGTGCGATTAATCGAGCAATCGGCAGCTTCGATTAATCGATAAATTGAATTTTTCGATTCATCGTTTTTCCAACTGATCGATTAATCGACGGTTTCGATTCATATACCGATTGACCTGCAAAATTATTATTAGGCAGTTTCGATTAACCGAAATCGTCGATTAATCGATTAACGGAAAAACAATTAGTCGAAGCTACCGATTAATCGCACAGCACTGGTCAAAATACAAAGCCAAAGCCAATTACTGGGCAACTCAGCACGATCGGTGGTTAATCAAAACTTGACAGAATGTGCCAGCTGTGAAAATGAACGCGTCGCTGTCAACGGATCAGAAAATACGGCTAAAAATCTGCAGAAGTATTTCCTTCCTTCGCGTGTTCAACTGTTATGTATAACATTATCATCATTTTATTCTTATTATTTCATTTTTGTCTACGAAATCAATCATCCAACAGCAATGCCCTCAAAGTAACTTCTAATATCCCAAACTGTGGTCAATAAAAATGTCAACGTTTAAAGTAAAAGCCCGTAACTATAGCGGAACTATTTGCCAAGGAATATTGATCAAATGTATAGTAAAAAAAATTTGGGAAATCGAGTTATTTCCACTTCAACATGCTTGACAGTTTTTTTAAAAATATTAAAATTTTTTTTTTTTCGAACTAGAAATTTCTCTGCTGGTGAACTATCGTGTCTAATTTTTATTCGTAGCGACGTGATTCGTCAATATTTCGAATTAGGTACACTATTCTTCCGACATAGAAAAAACAAAACTTTGAATTGATCTATTACTCTGTTAATAGCACGAAAAAGAGTGACGATTGAATTTTGTCCCAAATGAACTAACAGTATAAAATCATTTTGGTTACAATGTAATGATCAACCACGATAATACTTCTCGCAAATTGAACCGATGGCAAAATGAAGTTGAGAGTTGTCTACAAGTTTTAATATTCATTTGAGAATAAAGATTGAAGAGAGCCGTACATTGAAACAAAATTTAAAAAAAAAAAAAAAAAAACACAAAAAATCACCCTAAACAATTACACTTATGTAAGAATTCAAATCGAAAAACACATGCCGATGAATTAAACGCCATTTATACAGTGCAACAATGGCGAAGGGTTAAGATTGTAAGATAAATGAAATATTGTGAATCTAAGTCAAATTTTGACAATCTTTTTGTATAATTTGAGTGTTTTAGATTATATGGTATATATACATATATACATATATATATACATATAAATATAGTTAAAAAAAAAATTCGGTGTATCTAGGCTAAACTATAGCTATAATGATTGTTGTAGGAAAACGATGGAAGCCGTATAAAAACCCTCGTCAAATCCATAAAACGAAATCCTTAAACTCTATTGGATTCGATCAAAAAGCATGAGGTTTAAGAATCGTCGTTGATAAAAATGTATTTTTTGAATTGTCATTCCCCGTTAAACGTATGGATTATATTGTTACCCAATAATTGTAACTAAACTAAACATATACAGCGATTATTGTTGATAATTTCGATTATTAAGTTGTCGAACGAAGAAAAAAAAAAAAAAAAAAAAACAAACAAACTGTTTCTAGTATTTTGATATAGTTGTGAAAGTAAGAAGAATAACAATAAAAGTAATAAAAATTTTAATGTACAACAAACTTCGCGTCAACTTCGCCCTCCCATTGATACCAGATTATTATTACCGATAAAAGTTTCTCCATGAACCGAATTTGAGCCTTTTTGTGTCTCAATTATTCAATTGTTCCTGTACAATTTTTCAATGATCCTCTCGATTGATGATTCGATTAGAAAGTCGAGTAACTTGTTCGTAAATCAATTCGTTCCTTTGATCTCTGATTCGATTCAACCGTTTTGAAACTGTCACATCAATATTTTTATATCGATTTGGCAGTTTCTATAAAAATCATGCACGAATCAATCTGTCTCGTAGTAAAAATTTTAAATACATTACAGCTCTTGAATAAAATTCTAAAATCCTGGCTCACTTCAACACAGCTTAAGTTTTACGCTAAAAGCTGAGTTTAAAACATCCGAATCATTGTGTCTATTGTTTTATTAATAAAACATTTAGAAATTACACTGGAACCACAGTATTAGTACGTTGTAATTAATATTCCGTTACTTGGTCCTATTCATAAATTAGTTATAAATTTTCTTTCACATTTTCAATTATTGTTACAATGACGGCAGATGTACTATATTTACAAATTATGCAAATCCTTATAACACATATATTCATTTATTTATATTTGTTTCATTCTATTTTACTGATTTATTTATTTATTTATTTTTTTTTTTCGTTTTTTAATTATAATTTCACATAATACTAAATCCAGGGTGTTTTTTCAATACACCCCAATTTCTAGAGCCGATCCATGGGTTCTTCACGTATGATAATTTGTTTATTTAACTTTCGACGCTGTCATTCGATGCAAAAGTTTTCAGCATATTTTGAAAAACCTCAATAACGACTGACATTCTGTTGGTAATAAAGGTGGCATATCTACCACAAAATATAAGAGTCACAAAAAAAAAAAAAAAATTAAAAAAAAAAATAAGTAACTGGAAGTACCGTACGGAAGGTAAACAATATTCGCTAAAATTTCTGTCAACTTTTAAACGCGTTTGGTAAAAAAATTATTCAACTAAATTTATACTATATGCTGTATAATGTACAGTTTCAAGTGCTAGCTTTCGTGATTAACTGAGGATAATTTTCCAACGCCGTTAAACTTACAATTAAATGCATCTTCTCGATAAGATATTCAAACAATAAATAAAGATTAATTGAAATTAATATAATATTCCCATGTACTATTACAAATATTTTGTTCAAATATTCTGTTATTGCAGAAATTATACTAGTTATATACTTACGAATGCCGTATTACTTTATACCTATATATAATATATTACACGGGAACTTGTCGTATCCTTACATGCGAATGGATACGCTCTCGATTCCATCAAATAATCGAGACAATTTATGTACAAACACACCTATAATAATAATATTTAATAGTCTTTGTACAATAGAGAAAATACAATTGACGGCTAAAGAAAAAGAATAGCACTGACATTGCCGTCGGATACGGACTCGCCCAGGAAATCGAATCACTCTCGAGATGGATAATCGTAAAGTCTACATTTGGCATTCATCCCGATCGTTTGTCGTATAAGATATTGCAATATTTTAAAGTCCGATACTAACGCGTTAAAAATCGAGTAAGAGATGAGAATAACGAGGGGTAATACTTTTTTATTATAATTACTCTCAATTACGTCGTAACAAATTTCAAGGCCAGTGATAGGCATGGAAAAATTGTTTAATTTACTAATGAATTTTCCTAGATAATTTTTCCTGCAATCAATTCCCTCTTCGTTGAACCAAAGAGTTTCTTTGAGTAAGCAAAAAAAAAAACAAAATTAACAGTACAAAGTTACTTTCTCCATGCCCGTCAACGACGGAAGATGGGCGATCCTATTCTCGCAGCATTTATACCAAAATCGAAGAATTTATTTCTATAACAATACTGTAAAAAAGTGATTTTTCAAGCGATCCATCTTAACCCTAGAACATGTATATCTTTTTTTCTACCTTATAACTCATGAGTGGGATCGTACGCGTCTCGTGTTCATAAAATCGTTTTAAAAACAGTAAGGAGACTTGTAAGGACATGAATAAAACTTTTCTCTTGCTAATCAGAGAATAAGTGGTAAAGAGAGAATTTGATTTCATGGAAGTTTGGTCGTAATATAACGTAAGTATTGACGCGATAACGTCAATTTTTAGCTTAGGAGCGCAGTGTGAAAGTCAGCTGGGGTCGTTCACGACCACATACATGTGCGCTAGGGCTAAGTATGATTACAACGTTCCGATGCCAGTTTTATTGGATTCGATATGTAATTAATTTGTCTATTCGTCAACATACGCCAGTCGGAAATGCTAATCGTTGCACGCGTCAGTGATGTATCGCTTAAACTTCATCTGTAGTGTATCAAGGAAGGAGGAGAGTCTACGGGATCAATTACACGTTTCATCTGCAACGTCAAACTAACGATTCATACAGCTTTCGATTACTGCAAATCGTTCAACAAATTTTAGAAATATCTACTCGACGCTGTAATAAGTCTGTGGTATCTCAGATATACGGTAAATAAAGGAAAAGATTGCGATTGATAGTTCTAAAAATTAGATTCTTATATATAAACAGAAATTCGTGTATTCTTCGATAAATGCATGAAATAAATGCTGCCATAATTATCTACGATCGAATGACATCCTACAGAGACATTGTGATGTCGAGCGTGATTCTATCAAAGTATAAAATTGCGAAAGTTGGCGTGTCACATGAAGAACTCGGTGGATCGACTAGCATGCAGTCACGACGCAGGTCTGTCCAGAACAGAAATCTCTATTAACCTGAGACCGCGCGTCGTTGGATCAGTCAATAACAAGCCTCGGGGCCTGTAAACTCTGTCGTTTTGTTCGCTAACAAATTTTGCTACTTTTCGCAAGCACTTTTCGTAGTGCGTTTCTGTACATATGTAGATTAGGTAGCCTGTTAGACAGGCGAGACAACCTTCGCAGTACGTCGAACAGCTTGCACGTTCCGCTTCCGCAAAATAGTTATTCAACTGATTGATCGTGTACTCAAACAATTGACTATCCAGCTGAAAATCAGTAACCCAGTGTTATCAAAATTGACTCACAGTGTTCAAGGATTTATTCAAGATTTTTTGTGGAGAGCAGGATGGATTTGTCGGAATATTTTTCCCAAGGAAAACTTCTTCTACGAGTATATAAAACAAATATTACACTCAATTCGAGGTCATTTAGTTCGACAACTATCTGATGTGGGAAGAAAACCAACTCAAACAATTTTCTCAGGGAACGAATTTAAAAGCTATAAACTCGTAGCGAAAAAGTTTAGTACGAATATCCGTGACACAAGTAAAACACTAAAATATTTCCAACGATTCTTTCAAGCATCACGAATTTGAGGACATTACTACTAGCGTCAACATTTTTACAACCACTGAGTAGGATATTCAGGACTATTATAACAACTGTTCATACTGAAGAAAGATCGGAATAAACAAGGAAGGATAACAGGTTGGCTTAATCGACATAAAAAACCTTGCACATTGATAAAGTAGGGCTTATTTCGGCCTTTTCGCAGGGACTAAAAAACTTTGGATAATTTCCTATACCAATAATTTCAATATTTTGAAATACCAAGAGCGAACTTAACATTGCTTCAGAATAATAATTTTTATAACAGCATGTAAATAGTCAAAACAATTGTATACGTGAAAAATTTCGTTTTGAAAATCCTGTAAAGATCTCTTTTTACGACAGTTTAAATTTTTACCACCATATGGTTTAAGACAAAATAAACAAAATATTAACAAGTAAAACAAGGTTGGTGGAATGCCGTATTTCAAAGTACTTACTCTACCCCCCAGCTCGGAGGGAAACCTTGTTTGAAATTTAACCATAGTGCCTTCGCTGTAATCGCGCTGGATGAAGACTTTCAAACAATTTTGCGGTAGCCCTCCGCCGGCTTGTCCTCTACCACTCGACATATCTTCCAACGGTGTTAACGCCGCGTGGTTACCCTAAGAAACAATATTAGAGTCTTATTATAAAGTTCGGTCATTTCTTCAACATAAATTATACATTTATGAAATCTCTTGAAGAAACATTAACAAGTATGTAACGCAACTACAGGAGGTTTCCAAAGTTTTATATATTTGGGATTGTGTTTGGAGATATTCGATTATTTCGTTACCACTCTTAATGCAGTTGTAACAATTTCGTATTTCGCATACGATGACATCAAAAACGTGTCTTTATCAACAGCATACCCATTTATTTTACAGTGCAATGATTATTTTCATCAAGAGAAATACAGTATTCATCGTCAACGTTCATACTTGATCAATAATCTGAATATAATGTAATATGGATAAAAGTAATTTTGATGCATTTCGATATTTGCATTCACATCAATACTTCAAAATTCACGAAATATGTGCAATGTTGACATTTGGATGTAATTAGAACGATCTGAAGTCTTCGACATACCTTAACAGAAACAATTGCTATATCACCGACTAAACAGCCCAGCCTTAAAAATGCCTATTCAATGTTCCGACAAGTTTAAATACTAAATAATAGAAATTCCATTGAAACATGTTGCTGGGAATATTCTTTATGCTAGCAATCGTGTTAAATATCACTGCAATATTGTAGTAATGCAAATAGTTGCCGATCGCAACAAAGAAACTGTGAAAAGAAATATTAAACACAGAATGTATATGACAACAAAAGAGGGGAAAGAAAGTTCACCTGATTTTTTGAATGTTGGTATTTTGGAAAGGAATCCAGATGGCTCAAAGGCAAGTTCGTGGCGTTCGCCATAAATCTGAGTACATACTTATAATAACCAAGATATTCAGTAACCAGCCAATCATTTCAGCAACTTCATGTATATTCGCTTTTTTTCAACAGCGTGTGCATGTAAAATCATTGATATATATTGTAAAATCACTAGCGCGGTGAGGAAAAAATTATCCGACGAATGAAAAAAACACGCAACTCAATCCGTAAATCGAGATAAATCGGGTACGGTTTTTTTTTTTTGGGGGGGCAAAAATAAGAGTCTGCTGAAAAGAAAGCGAGTCACTGCTGATTGCGAGTCAAGTTTTGGCAGCGTGATACGATTTGGCCAAAATCTCGCCGCATATTTTGATCGCATTTAAAAGATTTCTAACCTTGTTCTGCAAAACGTCGGCTGAACTGTCAGAGACGAAAAATCCGCGAATTCGACATAATTTTGGAGACGTGTATTGTTTCAGGTCATATATCAATGTTGACGTTGTTTTGGGTTCGTTTAAAGGTTATTTCAGCAGTCGCGATTCATTTTTTACCCACTGCGCATGACCAACGATGTTCAGGTATGTGCTTACTGGGCCGCCATTTTGTAAAACATGTTTCAAGAGCGCGGAAAATTCGAAAATTTATTCACATTTCAACAGCATATTCTTCGTGCACGATTAAATACTAAATACTATAGATCGTTTTCGAATGTCACCGCATGTTTGTGTTGATATGTTCAAAGTTTAATTCAAAGATCACAATTCTGTTTACAGACGATACAACGTTTAGTTTAGGTCCGAAATGTCAACAAAATTCACGCCCCTCTGAACGTTGATGCAAGAAATATATTAGCGACAGTTCAATCAGAGGCAACGAACTTAAACAGATTAATATAATTCAATATAATGATTAACAGTGCCAAGGTGAATTTCTGAGTCTTACGTCGTGGAAAAACAAAACAGGAGAGTGACAAGTAGGAAATGACTGCCCTTGAAATACAGGTTACGTCAAGGCGCATGACACAATGTATTTCTTAGTTATCCGGCATATTTCGCATTACTACAGTCGCTCGAGATGAGGGAAGTTCAGCTGATTGCGAACTCTGAATACATTCTCAAAAGTGAGAAAAAAGTAAGGGTGAAATCCGAGCAAGACGCAAAGTTGACGCAAGGCTAGTTGATAAACACGGTGGAAAGTATACAGATATTGTTTTGAGCAATAGGTTTTGACAGAGGAGTGGTACCCACTCGAGACTTACCAATGGCATTTTAAGCTTCGTCGTGATTTAGGCAAATGAATACGGCCAGCCAATAAACCGAAATCCTTCAGGCGAACATGGGTTCAATTCTTCCTCGACCAATTATCACTTTTCGGTTATATTTTATCAGAGATAACAGCAGGATAACGGCTCACACGCAGGTCCCTGATCGTCATGCATTTCTATGCACGATGCGCGCGCACGATGGGAACCAACCTTACAAAAAAAAAGTAATGACACGCTAGTGGTTTAATAATTCCAAGAACAGCTTTGCAACAAATCCGCCAGGGTACGCGAAACTAGCATACTCGGCAGTGAAGCGGCAAGATTGAATTTCCACCGTGGCAATAAACGCCCTGCGTTGATCAACGTAACAACGGCGTGACTGAAGATTTAATCCCAAAATTGATTAATACAACAGCAAAATGATGAATTGTTTGTACTGGTCTCTTATTGATCGCTGACTCCTAGGCTTCTAGCGCAGGGCAGCTGGGCCGATCAACAGCCCAAAAAACCGACACTAGCACTCCAATAGCTGAAGTTAAACCAACGAGTCACGTGGTGATAGCTTATAAGGCACTGATTTATTTTAGTCACGTGGTACAGCGTGAGGAAGTTTGAATGTGTTCACCTCGTGAACAAAATTACCATGTTTTTCTTCTACTGATTATATATTTACTTAAAGAAATGCACTAACCAATGTCGAAAAGTTCATGTATTTTCTCTATTTTCATACAAAAACAACGAAATCTCGTTTCTGTAGGAACGTTTGCGTGCTGTCAGTTCTGTCACTTTAACTTCATACATACACAATGAGCCACGTGATTCGTTAGTTTCATTTGGAACACTGTAGTTCCATAAATTTCCGTCGATTACGAGTTTCAGGTTAGGGTCATATCTTAGATTATGAGTTAGTCTACAGTAACCGTGCAATGTAATTACTCATTACTTTTTTCAGAAGCGTTGTATCACTTCACGACTAGATTTCTGTTGTTGTTGAAATTCATAGAATCAGGAACAGTACGTGATTTGAAAATTGATACTGACATTTCATAATTTTATCTTCCACAATTTGCTGAATCACGCTAATAGATTTTATGAACTGAAATTCAGTATCACAATATTGGTATAACTATGGAAATGATATTCGACAACTACTTGGAAAATTTCAATCAAGATAAATTTCATTTCACAAGGAAAATCAGAGTTTTCATATTTTCCAGACTATTGTCAGTCTCGTTAATTGATCGTACTGTCAATTCACGGTATGGACAGTCAAGTCTGTGCTGATGGTAAACTGCTGGAAGTGATCGACGATAATTGGCGCAAGGAACGTCTTCCGATTGACGAAATATCAGTTCCACTCGCCGAGCTTCCTGACCCAGAAAGTGACAATGGAGATTCGCACATGACTCTAAAAGAATTGGAACAAAAGTGGAATAACTTGGCACTTAGCACACTTAGCGAGAATCACTTGCACTCTCCTACGCCGCCACATAACTAAACTAGCTATAAATCTAATGTAAAAAATATGTACCAAGTTTGAATTTTATACTGTGTTTTGAAATAATATCAGCCTGCTTATTTTGATATCGTTGATAATATTTGGCCAACAATGGAGTTCCCTAGCTTAGGAGTTCGTTGTTCGGTATCTGCTTGTAAGCAACTGGATTTCTTGGCCTTTTCATGTTCGCATTGCAAATTAATTTTCTGCAAGGAACACTTTCACGTATCAGCTCATTCTTGTTTAAAATTTCAAGATAATATCGTTGAATCTCCTGAGTCAGTTTCCGATTATTACTGCTCTGATTCTTCTTGTAACAACCATTCACCCGTGGAAATACCTTGCGTCAAATGTTGCTTACATTTTTGCATCGCGCACCGTCATCACGGCTGCTTAGACATTAGCGAAGAACAGAAATCGAAGGAACTGGAAAAGTGGAATAAACCACGGCAGGAATTTGACGAAGCAAAAGCAACAGTCGATAAGCAAATCAGCAATTCTTTGAGAAAAGCTAAAAATTCTACGGTTGCTGTTAAGGTACATTCGTCATCGAATCTGTGATATCTTATCTATTTGTGTCGATTCTATTTTGAATCTTGTCACTTTCATATTTGTCTTTTGCACATTTTCAGGTGCAACTGATGCGACTAAAGGGTCGAGCAGTCGGTTTCAACGGTATACCGACCGATGAAAGACGATACTTCTTGGTCTATCCACCAATCACAGGTTCGTTGAAACATACCGGAGGTCCAAAAGCAGTTTTCACTTGCTTACGTTGGTCGCTTGGTAGGACTATCGACGCATTTGCCGATGCGTTAAGCGTACCAAATACCAACAACTTGTCCAAGAGTCAAAAGTTGAAACTGTTTCACCAAAACACAGGTTACGCTTTGTCCGAACGAATGGATATACTCATATCAGATCTGTTGAGCAGTGCAAGTTTGATCGATGGTGAAAGTTTGATATTAGAATATTCCGATGGCTTGAAAGTGGACGAAAGTATGTATAGATAACTCGTGTTAATAAACGTCAATTTTACTTATAATATTGGTTTCCCGTGTTGTTCTCTTTAAATATTTCTCTATCAATTCACCTTTTTATTACAACCTATTAACAAGTACATTTACCACGGTTTTGCATCGCTTGATTATTTTTAATCACCAATGCGATTGTTGAAAGAAAAAGCCAACAGTACTTAATGAGTAATGAAAAAAGATAACTCGGCTACATTCTTAAAAAAATAGTAAATAAACTATCTAATATTTTTCTATGTACATTCTCACCTGGTATATTCACTGTTAAGTGAAATTCTCACCATGCATTAAAGTATCGTATACATATGCTGCAACAAAATCATGGGAATTTGTCATCACTTGCAAAGTTATCGTCAGAGTCCAGTTTTTTTTTTTAACTTCACAAATTGGCAATTGAAAATCGCTTCTCTAATGAAGAGAGCTTGGAACATGTTAGCTTTCAATCTTCTAAATTGAGAATATCCTAAGCCTGATCACAGAAAGTCAATTTACAAACGGTACATTTTGTTTGTTCCGGGGTTTGTGATATAGATAGCAAAGCCATGCAGACGCAGGTACTAACGCTAAACAGGCAGGTATTAAAAAAAGACTGGAAAATTTGAATCCCACCCACTGCTCAACTTTTCCTGTGTTGTTAAGGGAACTCGAGCTGAAAGGCAAATAGACTTTCAACTGAGCCTCTTGCATTGTCCAACCTTTGTAATTGATTGCAATACATGCGTAATACCCGGAATCGTCCAAACTGAGCTGGTCAAAACTGAGCTTGGATAAGTATATTTGATTACCAAGATGTATCTGATTGCTGGGTAACATTTTCCACCCGGCGTCTCTGTAGATTATCACATCTTCTCCTCTTTTGCTTGGTGCAGTGTTAAGTTTTCTGAACCATACGATGTTCGGTTGTACACTAGACGTTACTCTGCATTGAAGAGATATTTTCTGATCTCTGCCGTAATAAGCGACGCTCACGTTCCACGGTCCTTCTATGATATTTGGCGCGTGAACCGTTCCATCTTTGAAATAAATTTTGAAAAATGGGATATAAGCAAAGTCCAAACCTCAAACTATCGCACTGGGAATTTCTCTTACCTATTATTTCCAACTGAAACATCCTCAGTACCTTAAAAGTACCGTCGTTTCGAATAGTGCTACATTTGTACAAGCCGCTATCCTCTTCCGCCGTTGTCTTTAAAATTAATTCATCAAGCTGGCTTTGACTCTGCACGACTTGCCACTCTGTGTCGATGGTTAAACTGCTTCTTAGAATCTTGCACGATTGCTGATTATAGCCTGGACCACATGGCTGTACAAACGACCACGGTACATACAGTCTATTTGTGGTAATGAATAAACAAACCGCCTGAACAGACAATTCAGTAATCACAGATTATTATTAATTTACCAAAAAGTGCCACTGATATTGACGATGTCCAGAATGATGGGACATCGGATGACATCTCAGATTAAGAGTTTTTCCAGCCCAAACTCGGACGATTCCACCTTTTGCATTATTATTGTTGATGTTTATAATTTTCCCAGTCTCAGTGCCCAACACCTCCAGTTCTTTGTGACCCTCTGCGTCGGACCAGTACGTCAGTAATGGCCAGACTGAAATTGCCAAACTGCATATTTATCATTGGCTGTAAAAATAGCTAATTGTCCGAACTAAATTTTGTATTTCTTGAAATGACGTATAATGTTGAGGAATAAGCTTAATTATCAGCTATTGGTATGCCACATTAGTAAAAGCTCTTCGTAAACTCACTGGGGAAAACAGGTTCTTGATGAATTACAGCTAATGAATAAATGGTTAGACTCAGAACTATTAATATAATAGTACCGATGTGCATTGTTCTCTTCAGACCTTCTTTTAATCGCGCAGGTAACAACGATGGTTTACTTAGACTCGTGAATTCAGTGACATAGCTTTGCACATTTTGATTGTCATTTTACGTCTAGAAAATCTGAAATATATTATTCTTAAATTTTGTACTGGATGCTCTCTCCTGTAAATTTTATGAAACTGCTTTATATAGATATTGTGTCAATCATATGATAGATCTTGTGATGTTCTGCACTTCACCTTATCTACGTAAAATGATGAAGTGGTTATAATTCCAAGTATTATTATATAACAGTAATTGATACATAAGTATCTCAGCTAACGGAACTAGTTCATAAATCAATCACATCGGCAGCGCACCATATTTCGCCGTTCCATATCATTCCAATTTTACACCTTCTACCGGCAGTAACAAAAGTTGACACAATGAAAGTTGTACAATCTTTGAGAAAAATTTAAAACTCGGTAATGGATGATTTATAATTAATATATCTGGCAAACATTGTTTGTGTTTACATCTGTAGAGATCAATGTTATTGCAATATATAGTTGCTGTTAATCTCACATTATATTCTTGATCAATCTCAAATTTACAGAAAGACGTTAATTTAAGGAATGTCAAAATTTTACGGCAATTGTATTTATGATAATTTTTACGCTCAAACTGATTCACTGTGCCTTAACAGTAATTGAGGATTTGGAGCACTGTGAAATCCTTCCACACATAACGCGCTACTGATATGGACAGATGGGAAGATGTGTAGACAAACACAGCCTGGTTGATAGATAATCATACACATGCTTGTATGTATGATATAGGTAGATAGATATTGGCTAGTTACTGATATGAACAAAAATACATCTCCGATAGATAAGGTACGCGTACCAGTAACAATGTTGTGTGCGTGTAGACACACACATATACGCATGTCTTATATTCATATTTTAAATCCATTTCCTCTGAAATCTGGTCAATTGAATCGGTGCGTTTATCTATAGGTATGCTTCATTTGTTGTACTACTTGCGTATTAGAAGATATAACTAAACATTCTCAACTCTTTCCAAATTTTTCGTACAAGTTTGAAACTTTGGAGAATGCAATTTTTATTCAGATATGATCACTCATGAATATGTTTATGAGACTAGATCATTTATACATTTTAATATATACCATTTCTGACTCATATAATCATATATATTGTAGCTTCATATAATTTTTCACCTTTCTATTTTCCATGACCAGGAAAATGTCAGTATTATCAAATAAAATACGCACAGCAGTCTCCGTGTCGAAAAATTAATATCGGGTGATAAATTAAAAATCAGACAGTAGGAGTTTTGCATTACGGATATTTTTTCTGCTAAAGGGAATCGCATAGCTGCAGGTATAGAAATAAGGGTAACATTCAATAATGCATATTATATACAGAAAGAACACACGTGACGTTTATTGTAATTTGCAAAATAATGCAATAATTGTTTTCTTATAGAGAAGTAGACAGTTCTAGAATCAAATACTATTGTAATGTGATAATTTTTTGAAAAATTTGTGTCCTTCCGCAGCGTTTCATACATTAGGCATATTGAATCATATGCCGCTGTAAATCATTTGCTTCCTGCAGATTTTGAATTTTGAAGTATGTACAGTCATGACGTTTTAATATCAAACGTCTGTGTATCATATCATCAGATCTTTTATAGGAAGGAACGTGCACCTTCACTTATAAAGGTAATTTTAAGATTTTCATACAAGAAACATCAAATCGTTTTTCAACTATCAGTGATATTGAACGAAAATTTTTTTCCGCTGCCTAACTCAACAATAACATAATAACGGGAATCCAACCAACGATAACCGCCATCTAGCGGAAAAATTAAATTTTGAAATATTCTCAGAGAAAGATATACAACATTCAGGTAGATGAATATTGTTTTTGCAATATTTTATTGACGTAAAATAGTCGGAAGCATCAAAGTAATCTTTACGAGGAGTATTATGAAACAGTTTTATCTCTCGATCAAGCTTTCGAGGCTATAAAAATTCGGTACTCCGACAATGACGTCACAATGACACCAAAACGTGCGGATGGAACGATATCCACGCTTATAAATAAACGAATTAAGGCAAGGTGAAGGGCGGCAAGAAACCGTTGGACAAAAGCCAAGTCGATCAACCAATAACGAGTCTGGTGTTGTTATGACCGTTTGTCCAGTATCCGAGTTGAAGCGCCAGTCAAAGATTAGCCCATATTCGAAATCCGAATATTGTACCGCGGAGTATCCGTCAAAAAACAAGAGTTTAAGTTCCACCTCGAAGGCGGAGAGGCTGTCGACTGCCAAGAATCTTCTGGAATAATACGGCAGATTCGAATTTCGAATATCGACGAGGTTTCGTTTCTTTCTCGAAACGAGTAGAGGGTTCACAGAGAGCGCCACAGTCCGCGGCCATATTGTTGATGTATCACGTGACCAGGGGAGCAGTGAGGTGAATGCGCCGGGTCACATTCGCCAGGCATTTAACAGGAAAATTCACGTGTGTTATTGAAGATAAATTTTGTAGTAACCGCAGCTTGAAATCCGTTCGGCATAATGGATCCGAGAAAATTGACAGAATTGCTGCGCGCCACCATAGACCCGGCCCAGCAGAAACAGGCCGAAGAACAGCTCGCCCAGGTATGAAATATGCTCGTGGTACAAAATCCCGGTAGACTAGACAGCCGCGCGGACATGTGGCTTTGCTCCTTGAGTGCCTGCCTCGCGGCTTTTATCCGAGCTCCTATCGCCACCGCAACCACCTTCTGCCCTTTCCCTTCCAAACCTAGGAAACTATCATACGCCGGATCTTCGAAAATTGGCTCAAATTCAGTTTTTTATCCCTTAATGCCATGTCACGTCTGGCACCGAATTGGCATGCGCGAAATCTAACGATAATAATACCCTCTCTGTTACTTACGAGCACATGTTTCGCTTTGTCTGCAAACTTCTCGATGCCCGATCCATTTCTGCTTTGCAGAGGAAGTAAATGATTTTTTCCCGATTGAAAAAACGCGAGAAAATTAAAACGATGATCGTTTTCATTCCACGCATTGGTAATTCCATACTTTTTACACAGTCCGTATTTTTCAACGCAACTATTCTAATTTCAGATCCATAAAATCATTGGGTTCGCTCCGAGCCTTCTTCAAGTCGTCATGTCTACCGAAGTCGACATGCCAGTCAGACAGGCTGGTAAGCGTAATGACAAATCCCCAGTTTCAATAATAAGTTTTTCTGAATCGCAATATTCACTTTTTTGAAAAATTGTACTGCTCGCCCAATATGGCGACAAAATTGAGAAAGTGATAACGATCAGGGATTCTTTTGGGTATGGCAAAGTTGAAAAGAAAGTTAAAAAATCATGCTCAAACATAGGGAAAATGTACTTTTTTCGGTCAGTCATTTTCGAGTTTTTATTCGTAATCATTCTCCAATGACTTATCACGTACCACGAAAGAATAACAAAATACAATTCAATAGTAGAATACTTGGGAACTGAAGGGATTTAATTTCTGAATCTGTCTGCGCAATTCCAATAAGAATATAGTTTTGGCCAAGAACAGATCATGAATTTAATTTTAGCTAATTCTTTTGTAACTCCGTTTCGTCACTGGCATTGATTCAAATATTTACAAGCTCTGAAGTTGAACATTGATTTCTGTAAACTGTTATTCACTTTCTTACTGTAATGTAAAACAGTCATATTTGAGAATTGAGCGCCATACTTGAAGCTGTAAAGTTCAAATCGTAAACCTTGAACCATATTCATTGATTCACCATTAGTTGAACTACACATGATCATGACATATTTAAAAAACAAAAAGTAAAATTCTACTTAAGTGTACCTAATTCTACCTAATTCAGCAAGAACATGTCTACATTGATTACAAAAGCATTTCTTGTTTACTTCAAAATTTTACCGGTCGTTGCTGAAATTGAGTTTAGACATGCCGCAAGTGTCTGGAGAAAATACGTCCCAACTTACTAACATCGGATTCATACTTTTCTAGATAATTTTAGTGTGACTGGAATAACAGTTCTGAAAATACCACAAAAACCGTTTATCTCTTCAATTTACAACATAGCTGGATATATTGAAAACATGTCAAACCTTGTAATGTACATGCAGAATTATTTACATACTTATTTATGATGCAAATATTTGTTATTTGGCATATCTGCTTGAAGTATCTGTGGAAATGGATTTCATTACAAACAACATCACATCTGTATGTGAAATATGAGCGCTTTTAGGTGATTAAATATAGACAAGATGGAAAAATAGTTCAGTTGTGCACATATTTTGTGCCTGCCTTTTTCTATTTTACATTATTTCGTTCAAATTTCTTTACAGAGCAAATTGTAAGAGGCCAACGACCGAACCGTGTTACTAAACCACCATATATCCATGTTACTGTGTATTTATTTTATTAATCTCAAGGAACTTTTAATCCGACTGTATAATACTTTGAGTCACTGTTTATGTTGGTTCTTGATAGCTTCAGTGAATTTTGAACCTTAAATTTTATAAGCTCCGTAAACCCGAACTACACTCGAACTTTAAGAACTTTTAAGTTTTGAAAAACCATTTGGTTTTATAGGTGTTATATATTTGAAAAATTTAATTACAACAAATTGGGCTGAACGTGAGGTTGAAGTTGGAGCTCCCGTGCCATTCAGTATACACGAACAAGATCGTGCAATGATTCGAGATGCCGTAGTAGACGCTGTGGTGCACGCGCCAGAGCTGATAAGGCTAGTTGAATCATTTATCGCATTGCACCTTTTAACTAAGCCCTTTTCTCTCTCATCGTCATCAATTCATCACACAAAGTATCATCTCTTTTAATACAGAATTCAATTAGCTGTCTGCATAAGCAATATAGTGAAACATGACTTTCCCGGACGATGGACACAAATCGTCGACAAGATTACGATATATCTTCAAAATCCAGATGCCTCGTGTTGGCCCGGAGTACTTCTCGCACTTTACCAGCTCGTAAAGAATTTCGAGTGAGTTACTCCAATTTATTGTACGGTTGACTTTATTCGTGTATTTTCGTTCTTTATCTGACCATTAACATGACTCAGAATTTATCTTTGTAACGAATACTTTGATACATTATGTTACATATTACTCAAACAACGCACGCCGATTAAACGAGTTCTTATTCTTTACAGATATAAAAAGGCAGAAGAAAGGGGTCCCCTTAACGAAGCAATGAACCTTTTATTTCCTATGGTTTACCAACTGATATTACGACTATTACCCGATCCCTCGGAACAATCGGTTCTTTTGCAGAAACAAATACTCAAAATATATTTTGCACTCACACAGGTGATTACATATTTCAGTTATGCTATTTGCTAATCAATGCGATATTATTACCACTTTTTTCGAGAGAATCAGGGTGTTTTTCTTTAATCCTGAATTCACCGGATATATTACCTCTCCTTACAGTATTCACTTCCACTGGATCTTATTTCGAAAGAAGTATTCTCACAATGGATGGACGTTGTCCGTCAGGTCGCCGATAGACCCGTTCCCCTAGAAGACAAGCATCTAGAATTATTTGATGACGAACGTGCAGAGTTGCCGTGGTGGAAATGTAAAAAATGGGCACTGCACATACTTCACAGGATGTTCGAAAGGTGCGTTTTAATTTAAGTAACCAGATAAACCTTGTGAAACATACCGTTAATGGCGTGTTCTTTTTCTCTGTTCGACAGATATGGCAGCCCAGGAAATGTAACCGTAGAATATAAAGAATTTTCCGAATGGTATTTGCAGACCTTCAGTGCAGGTATTTTGGAAGTTCTGCTGAAAATCTTGGATCAGTATCGAAGAAAGATTTGGGTTTGTCCCAGAGTCTTACAGCAGTCGATAAACTACATAAATCAGGGGTCAGTTGACACTCTTTGATACCAAACACCTTACGCTCCCTTTTTGCTATAAAACCATTATTCACCTCAACATTTGTGGTTGTTTATTGTTACAATTGGTCGACATATTCACTGATCATGCAGAGTGAGCCATGCATATTCGTGGAAATTCTTGAAGCCGCACATGTTTGAGATTATCCGTGACGTGCTGTTTCCAATTTTATCACATTCTCCGGCAGACGAAGAACTCTGGAAGACTGATCCTCACGAATACATTCGAGTTAAATTCGGTGAGTAAATCTGTTGTTTTCAGATTAAAAAAAAAAAAAAAATTGCTCGTCGGTTCTCATTTGATCCTTTTTTATTCGCAGACATTTTTGAGGATTTTGTTTCACCTGTAACTGCTGCGCAAACGTTGTTACACTCTGCGTGTAAAAAGCGGAAAAATATGTTACCGAAAACCATGCAATTTATTATGGAAGTTTTAACCAGTCCCATCGCTGAGCCTAGACAAAAAGATGGAGCCCTTCATATGGTACGGAAAATAAAGAGCTGCGATAAATAGCTTAGTAATAAAACTTCATATTCAGATTGTCAGATTACATGGAAAATTATTTATGAATGTTAAATTTCAGGCTGGAACTTTGGCGGAAGTGTTGTTGAAGAAGAAAATATTCAAAGAAGAAATGGACAAATTATTGATGCAGTATGTGTTCCCAGAATTTGCGAGTCCACACGGTCACATGAGAGCAAGGGTAAGATTATTTTATCAAATATGAATTAGACTGTGTATTTCATACTTTGTTCACATGGATTTCGATGGATTAAAAATCGAACCTCGCCAAGTGGTTAGCTTTACAGACAACTGGCTGAATATTTTTCATTGTTTCAACGCTGATAGTGAAATTTTTGTTTGCAGGCCTGTTGGTTCCTTCATCACTTCTCTGAGATCAAGTTCAAGCAGGAAGCAATTCTGGTAGAAGCTATTAGATTGACGACAAATGCGCTTCTGCATGATCGTGACTTGCCGGTCAAAGTTGAGGCTGCAATCGCTCTGCAGATGCTGCTTTCTGCACAGGATAAAGCGCAGAAGTACATCGAACCGTTGATAAAGCAAATTACGTTAGAACTTCTAACAATTATTAGGGAAACTGAAAACGACGACCTGACCAGCGTGATGCAAAAGATAGTTTACACATATACGGAACAGCTAATGCCTATCGCCGTTGAAATCTGTCAGCATTTGGTGAGTGAATCAAATTTCGTCTGCTGGAAAATCGGTTCTGCTGTGTTAATGTTGCTCGGATTGATTTGCTTCTAGGCTACGACTTTCAGTCAAGTACTGGAGACTGATGAGGGCAGTGATGAAAAGGCTATAACAGCAATGGGTCTTCTAAATACGATTGAAACACTGCTCACCGTTATGGAGGACCAACCGACTATAATGGTTCAGTTACAACCGACTGTACTACAAGTAGTGGCTCATATTTTCGGACAGAGTGTTATGGGTGGGTAATCTAAAAGACGATATTTAGTGAATTTGAAAGAGAGTTCTTTTATAAACTCCCTCTGCATCATATAAACAACACTTGTTATCTGACGGTAATTTGGATGTAAATGTTTGAATCACTTATGAATTTCGATTGTCGTTCACAGAGTTTTACGAAGAAGCCTTGTCGTTGGTTTATGACTTGACCGGAAAGACTATTTCGGAGGATATGTGGAAAGTTCTTGAACTCATCTATCAGCTGTTCCAAAAGGACGGTTTTGATTACTTCACAGACATGATGCCGACACTTCATAATTACATCACCGTAGACACACCAGCCTTTCTTTCAAATGAAAATCACATATTAGCCATGTTCAACATGTGTAAAGCTGTATGTATTTAATATCGTAAAAGGTGAACGGACAACAACTACGTGATTCCTATTGTTGTAAAATTTTCCACAGCAACTTTGTTGGCTTTGCAAAAAGTCTTAACGAAGTTGAATCCTGTGAATAACACTGCTAAGTTTCACAGCAATCGGTATAACAAAGTTTGTGTCTGTCCCGTTTGGACTTATAACATGACCAACGATGTCAAGTAGCATGTAAATTATACACAAGTTGTAATATTACTTTTTTATAGATTTTAACTGGCGACGCTGGCGAGGATCCTGAATGCCATGCTGCTAAGCTGTTGGAAGTTATTATTTTGCAATGCAAAGGTCACATCGATCAGGTGCGTGTTCCCATTTACACTTTTAAAAAAAATCTTGTCATCAGTCGACGTCTCATCGATAAAAAATTAATTCTTCCATTCTATAATTTCTTTAAGACATCTGTCTGTAGAAGTATGCACTTTTCATGTTTTCATTAGCTTGCGCAGCATCATTTGACACACCTTATTTCACAGTGTATACCATCATTGATACAATTGGTTTTGGAACGTTTGACGAGAGAAGTGAAGACGTCAGAGCTGCGCACAATGTGCCTTCAGGTAGTTATTGCCGCGCTTTATTACAATCCGGCTCTGTGCATCGAAGTTATGGACAGACTTCAAAGCACTATTGGACAATCTACACAACCAATAGCATCACATTTCATTAAGCAATGGATACACGATACCGATTGTTTTCTGGGGTATGTAGAATCGTCCACACACCGTCTGACTGTATTTCTTTGGTCTCTCACTTGCAAAATCGGGAGAGGAATGTTCAGTTTTTATTAATCTCTGTATTTCAGTCTGCACGATCGAAAACTTTGCGTTTTGGGAATGTGCACTTTGATTAGTATGGGGCCCGCAAGACCGGCTGCAGTCAACGAATGCGCTCAACAAATTATTCCTTCGCTAATTCTTTTGTTCGATGGACTCAAACGAGCCTATGCGGCAAAGGCTGCTGAATGCGACGACGACGATAACGACGAGGAAGAAAGTGATTTAGAAGAAGGTAAAAAACCCCGATCATCTACGAGTGTTACGATAATGAGAAGGAAAATCTCATTGCGCGGTTCAAGGTTTACAAAAAGATCAACAAACCAAGTGACTGTAAAATTTATGTTTTCCAGAAGTATTGTCATCGGACGAAGATGAAATTGACGACAGTGGTCAACAGTATCTTGAGAATTTGCAAGAGAAAGTAAGTAAGGCGTCGGGCCAACATGGATTCAATATGACCAGCACGATACGAGATGGTCACGGAGATCATAGATCCGACGATGACGATGATGACGATTCTGAATATGAAGCAAATGAGGAAACTGCTCTGGAGAGCTATACGACTCCATTAGACTCCGACGAGACCAATCAAGATGAATATGTTTTCTTCAAGGAAATCATGCAAAGTCAGTATATTTACTTGTTACAGGGAGAATCTTATTACTCTTAGACGTGAGCATTCGTAAACAAAATTCCTAAACAATACCACAATTTTTCGGTCGCAAATTGAAACGATTATGGGTTGATCACCTAAAATATATCCGTAAAATGAAATTCACCTTCCTTGTTGTGAAAAAAAAAAATCAAACTGTATCACGCAAATAACCTTACGTTGAGAGAGTTGATTGCTGGACTTGGAGGTAAGTATTGTTTTAAAAAAAAGCGATAAAAAGCCTTTTGTGTTCGTTTGTAGGTGAACATTTTTATGCCGCGCATATATTTATGACAGATTCTAATCGCACTCTATTCTGAATACGAATCGCTTTTGGAAAAAATAAAAAACAAAAGTAAAGGAATATATATATTATATATATATTCGAATACCATTTGCTTGCAGACATCGAAGCTTCAGACCAACCTTGGTACAAAGCTCTTACGAGTCACTTGACATCTGAACAACAGAAAGCATTGCAAGAAATAATTCTTCTTGCCGATCAACGTAAAGCAGCCCTGGAAAGTAAAAGAATTGAACAAAGTGGTGGTAAGTTTATTGCACAGATTTTTTTTAATTTGCTAACTTGGCGAATGGTATAAAAACGTTCTTTGCTCGTTGCAGGATACGCCTTCCACCAGCAGACTGTACCAACTTCGTTTAATTTTGGTGGAACCCCTTTAAGCCGATAAGATATTCTAACGATTTTATTCTAGAACGATAAGTAAATTTCAAAACAGAAAAAAAAAAATAAATAAATGAATAAATAATGTATAAAATAATGAAATTGGACACTTACAGTACGAGACTGTAACTCGACCACTTCGAAGACATTATGCATTTCCTATTTACTATTTTTATGTATAAACTAAATGTACTTTGTAACAAGGCAATCATGTCCAATGCTCGTACTAAATGTATTTGGAAAAATATCTTTCGTTTTGTGCGCTGTTCTTGCTACGTCGTGTTGCCAATAACATACGCCTATAAATATTAAAATTTTCGCCACTGTTATCCATTTGTGACGCAAACAATTATCTGTATCAATTGCGACACTAGAAATTAACTGCTGACAAACTTACGAACAGATAAATTTATTTTATTTATTACAAGGGCTAATTTTTTCCTGCTTAAAGAGTTGTACAAAGGCTATGATGATATAATAGGATTTGCTTTCCATATCAACTGGGCTATCTTTTCACAACTTAAAGACTAGGCTATACTTTGAGTGAAAAAATAAAAATGTCGAATGGTTTTTGTTTTTCTCTATTAGTCACAACATTCGAAATACCCAGGAGAAATATAAACTTTTTTCTTTTTTTCCTAAAGAAATATTTAAAGAAAACCTAATATCATATCCGATCTTTGGTGAAAATCAAATCAATAGTGCCAATGAATAAGAATAGTGGTTCAGTTGATGGAAAAAAAAGTACGAAATACCGACACACAATGATGATAATTATAATACCACATTTAGTGAACTGAATATGAAATGGCTGAGATATAATTACGTATTTATGACTAAAAAAAAAAAAAGTTGAAGAGATAGGAATATAAGGAAAGTCCGTGCATCCCCAAATTGCGCTGTATAGAGGCAATATTGCAACCTGTACCTCTTTAATAATAATATTAATAATAATAATAATAACAATAACAATAATATAGTATCTCGGTGCCAGCTGGAAATGAGTTTAATGTCCCATTAGAAAACAAATTTACTTTATACAAATGTTTGTTGAAGAAAAAAAGAAAAAAAAAAATTGTTAAATTGTTGATATAAATATGTCAAAGGCTAATTTTTACTATACACACCAAAAAAAAAAAAAATATTTTTACCGATATAATCAATTTTTTTTATTTTTTTTTTTTTTTTATTTTCTGTCTTATATTTTCTCTGAATTCTCTATTTAAATGTATTTATAGATAATCAATTTTCAATAATTGAGACGGCATGCGATCCTATCTATATACATATATGTATGTATAACCATCTAAAGTTATCTTCATACTATTTTTCTTAACGTCTTAACGCCCAGCCGTTATTATACAACTTTTTGTCCACCACGGCACAAAATTACGTATATAATTTTGAAATATCCAGAATAATAATATCTACTTCAATTCAATTACTATGTTACACAGTTTACCCTCAAAGGAATAGGGAGGAAGAGGAAGAGGACGATGAGAAGAAGGGGAGGGTCAGGGGCAAGGGGGGGGGGATGAACGGGGGTTAAAATTATTATAATAATATATCAGAGCCCAAAACGATAATGGCGTACAAAAAAAAAGGGGTGTTCTGTGCTGTGGTTAGCGAAGTGGATCGATGCATTGTGCGAGCGCTCCTAATAATGACGAATACCTGAAAGATGCAGGTCAATTAATTGCCGTTACAGATTTTTGTATATATATACTTAATATCGTGTTTGTGAAGAAGTAAGATAATTTTTTTTTTTTTTTTTTTTCTTTATTCAATTTGTATCGTTTGGTTATTTTTTTTTTTTTTTATTTTTTGTTTTTTTAATCTCTTTCTTTTCGCCAGTCGTTTAGTCAAGTATACAGAATTAGACTCATCACATTTATTTCCAAAATTGACCAACTACGACCGTTAAGATTAATATTATATTTAACATAGTGCTTTGACGTAATGTTACTGTTGTAGTTACAAATCTGAAATTGTTTTTTAAAGTCCCGATTCACCGCTGCCGAATATGTTGTGTCAATCGATGTTGTTAGTTATTCAAAATTACGGACATGCTGAATAAACAATTATATTTTCATTATTCGCCAAACTTTAAGAATACGATATTACCGATAGTTTTGAGGAACGATTCGCTACTTTACGCTTCGAAATACATTGTTAAATAAAGTTTGCTGAAATATTAGTCCCAATTACAACCTGACTGAAATTTCGCAACATAATATTGTTTGTTTGTTTGTTTTTTTTTGTTTTTAAATTTTTTTCCAACCTTTCTATTAACGTATTTTCTTTCATATACACGATTTTTTCAGGTTTGAGTTGGTCAAATTTGGAATAACGATTTGGGAATCTGTTTGTTTATGGACAGATTTTTCGGGTAGTGAGTTTTCAAAAAAGTGCCTTTAAATGACGAAGAAGATGGGACCTAAATTAAAGAATACAGTAAAGCATTGCTGTAGGTCGGACTGAGGCCAGGACACTTCTCTAGTTTATAAGTTTCATAGGTACTATACTAAAATATAATAATAATAATGAAAATGAAATTGTTCCTTTTTTTTCCTTCTATTATCTAGAAATCTTTATTTATAATAATGGACCCTTTGCCGTTTTGTAGTTTTTATATAATATTTAAATTATATAACGATGATGATGATGATGATAATGATAATGATAATAATAATAATAATAATAACAACAATAATCATAGAGACAGTAAGCCAAACAATCTAAGTGAAACATATGCTCTATATATATAAAATTATAACTTCTTGACGTTTGTGCATAAGATATGGTCGGAGGTAAAATAGAAGCTATGTTGGTGCTTTAATATTTGGTATAAGTTCTTGAAAACTTCGCTATTAAAATTGAAATGCAGCTGGTAAAGTTATACTTGTCATTTATTTATCCAAATCCTTTAAAATGGTATTTTTTTATTGAAATTTTTGAACTCACGAAAGATCTCCGCATTGTATATTTGCCAATTGTAAACGCGCACGGGGGATAAAATGAGGATATATTAAACGAGTTTCAAACATCGATTTTCTTGTATATAGTATCACGGTAATAGCGTGAATTTAATCGTGTAAAATTTCCAAAGTAAATACATATATATGCCAAATATAAAAAGCATGATAAATTGAGCGAAATAAATAAATAAATAAATAAATAAAAAATAAGACCTCGCTGTCGTAGATAAAAATATTTGAATTTATATTAGAAACAAAGTGAAAAGGAAAAACATAATTGTATGTAATATCTCAGATTATAGGGTATAATCTTTCATTCGGAGCACTGCACACAGTCAAATGTAATATTTTTATTTTCTCGAGTCGAAATTGAATAAATTTAGGAAATAAGAACGGAAACCCAATCTGTGCGTAAAGGTGGAAAATAAAAGAACGTAACTAGCAGTCTGCAAAATGGGTCACACGCAATAAACTTCATTAAGCATAGTAAACCCCTCTTAATTTTTTCGTCATCCTTTGTATTCTGCTTGTTTGAAATTCCAGCTACGTTACTTCTATATCATATGTTTCAGACTATTTTTTACTTGCCTTTAACCACAAACCACACGAGACCACAACGTACATTCACTTTTTTGAAAGTGGCTCCGCACTTGGCAGAATGTTCTTTTCACACCGTGTCCTTATAGTTAAATCTTCATGAAATTTCTTGACAAGCGCAAGTCGGTATTACGATTAGAAAAAATTGCCTTACTTCTTGATTAATTCGAACAATTTAAGTGATTTGAAGAATCCACTTTACAGAAATTTGTCAGCATTAATAAAGACAGATTAGTTTTTAAAGGTATTCATTTTATATCTCAACTCAAAAATTCTCTTCCACCATGTACGAACGGAGAATCATAGAACTGTGTAAGACGAATTGCGCTATGTCAAGTTTGAAAAAGGTATTGAAACAAATCAGTTAATTACTTCCAAACATAATTTAATCGGATTTATTATTAATACAATAGTTACATTGTTAACGTTGTGTGTTATAATACGTTTCGTATCAAGGCGCACTTATGGTACGTCAATAGTCCTCTCTAAACTTTATTAAATAGAAAAAAAAAAAATACAAACAATCCATTCACCGAAAATGCCTGTCCATATAATCAAACAAGCGCTTTCGCTGACACGCAAAGGATTACGTACACTGTATTTAAAAAAAGAAGAGGCAATGTTATTACTTGGTTCAAATTCTGCCTTTGGCAAAGATATTTTCACTCTTACATGTGATTTGCGAATTGTTCTAGATTATTGAAAATAAACGGCAGCTTTTGCGCACATGCCCAACTTACCGCATAAAATCAAGCTGTGCTATAAATTCATCGTTATAAGATTTTAAAGATGTGAATAGTGTTACAAGGAGTACATAGATGTGGAAAAACGTAAATTCCACCCTAATTAATCCTCGTTCAGCGACATATTATGTTCAAATATGCAGCGATTAGATACTTAAGTCTACCAATGCTTTACCCATCACAGTTAGTCAGTTCTGCAGATATTTAGAAAAAGAAGAGCGTTACGCGATTGTATCACTCATGCAATTACCTCCTTAGAAACTCCATCAATGACCTATATAATATTGAGTGGCTAGTAAAAAAGTTCAGCATTTTTTCTGACGAATTAATATTGTAGAATCATGTGTTGTAATTGTGTCAATTTATCGGATTCAGTACAGAACAGAACGTAAAATGGTCGTCGTCTTATTATACATTGTTCGTGGATAGGATTTTATTACTTTTTACAAGACATAATAATTAATCAATCCTATCACCAACAACACGTTGTTATCATGAAACAAGTTCCACCCAACTTTTCAACGTCAACGTACAAAGTGCGTTTATATGCACAAGCGCAAAATAAATCATGCCCCACCAATTTTGTCGTTTGAGAGCAAAGGGTTCCGAAATAAACAAAGAGATCCACCTTTGAAACATCTCACTTTGAAAATTGATAAAAATGTACATTCCCCTTTTTTTCTAGTAAATATTTTACTCAACTTTTTCACTCCCTGCTCTTTGAAAACTCCAAGTCTTTGTTACATCGCTACCATCGACCAGTTGTTTTGCATCCCATATAAACTCGGGGGTTCTATTATCTAGCAATCATAGAAGACTTTTTATTGAGATTTGTATGGGTCGCAACCTACATACTGACGCAATAAAGATATGTCCGGTCTGAGCTGATTACTTCTATCGTCGCTCCTTTGGAAGTATTCAGGTAAATTTTTATGGTTCATAAAATTGCGCTACTTTAGCTCGATGTACAAATCACACTTTCGAAAGATAGTTAAAATAACGTGCGATGTTTTTAATCATTTTATTTCATCGACGATGTAGAAGATGGACAGGTCCACCTTTCGGACATCCTACTTTGAAAATTAATGCAATCGTACATTCGCCCTTTTTTCTATGTAAATATTCTACTCAACTTTTACAGTCCCCGCTCTTTGAAAACTCAAAGTCTTCGTTACATCCCGACCATCGACCGGTTGTTTCGCACCACTTATAAACTTATATTCCAGCTACTAAAATAGCCAGCACTGCTTTCAAGGTGTCCTTCTGATCGCTATTGAGAAATTCGAAACCTAAGATCAGCAGCTTCCACCTTATTGCATCTACCCACTTTTTAAAGCTTGTGCAGTTGCTGTTATTTAAACGACGCAAACTGCCTGTCAAGGAAATTTTTGGTTTCTTCTATTTAGTGAACTATACATTGTGAAGATTTAAGTAAGTTTATTAGCCAAAAGCATAAAATACTTGATGGATTAAATGTTTGGAGGCCTGGCAAGACGTGAAGAACGTAAATATGTATAAAGCAGACACACAGGTAACCGTTAGAACACTGTGTTCTCCTCCATTTCTCCAGTCTCTTGGTATTTGTCCTCTAAGTCTGAGTCTTTGCAGGATTGTATACAGCATTGGTGAGGAGGCGGTGTATCACTTGAGACACCGTTCAAAATAAAATGACCCTACGTATCCACCTCGCATTGCTTTCACCACATTCTGTTCGAATACTCTTCGATTATTTTGTAACACCTCTGCCGCATCTTTGTTTAAAGGATCTTCAGGATTCGGTTCCTAAGTAAAGAGAAAATGAAGAAAAAATAAACAAACGAGAGGCATAAGAATAAAATTGTAAGATTTATTCATTAGTACAATCTAGTTAAAAAAAAAAAAAAGCTCCAATGGACAATAAAAATAAAATAATGATTCAAAAGGTGCAACCGAAGTTGATTCGAGTGAAACTGAATTGAAACCTTGTCGACTGAGAAGTTCAAGGAAAAATCTTCGGTAGATGATTTGTGGGAAACTTATTTACATGCATAATATATGTAACAAATGTACCATAAGATGTGCAATAATCTGACTTTACTAAATCTGTTAATAACAGTTTTTATCCGAGAGATTTTGTGTGAACAAAACATACTTTGATCGACTTCAGTTGCAAGGTTGAAACTATTTTAACTTATCCAATTTCTTTGGTTCGATACTTTTCAGCCTAAAATATTTGCCCAATATATTGTCAAGATGTAAGTTTTGGAAATACATGAAAGTAAGCACATTGAGTTCAGAGACGCAAATTCAGAGTGTTCAATACTTACCAGAAAGAGATACTGAAGCCCGTAGACAATCGAGTTTATTGTCAATACAGGTTTCCAATCTTCTCTAAGAATATTCAGGCAGACATTGCCTTCCAGGTCAATGTTGGGATGATAAACCTGCGTTTCGCACTTTACTTTAGGTGGTTCGTGTGGATAGTTTGGACCGACCTTAAAACTGAACACAAATCTTCCGCCTTTGTAGAAACCCTAAGAATAATTATAATGCGAGGTGAATACTTTGGCTCATTTGTCAATCGAGCGACGAACAGAGAACAGAAGGAGATACAGGCATGAGCGATCTGCGCTGAAGTTAGCACAGCTTAAAGAATCGCTACTAAGTTGCTGCAGTAGAAACTTGACTAACTGAAATTTTGGTACGCAACAAGTAGCGACAGGATGATGAAAACAACTGAGAATTTCTGAGTGGTAAAATACGTACTTCGTCAGGGCAGATTATTAGTTTAAAAGTCAACAGGTCATCTGGATCTGGAAATTCTGTGCCGCATGTTTTTGGCAGGTTGAGTTCGTTTATATCTGAAATAAAAATAAGGGAAAGATTATTTTAAATATTTCTTTCACAATCGTATCCCGTTATGTGATAAAAAAAATGATAAATCGCAACCTTTCGTGATCCTTAACTGCGCTGCTGAGGCCTTTTTCTGAGTTCCTGTCCTTGGTGATTCGCCATCTTTTTTCGCTTGTTTTAGTGAAAATAATTTAATCATGTTAGATTCTAAGTTCGGCTACAATATAGCGAGGCATACAAATACTTTTTAAATTCAAGCAAAATCACAGAAGATTAAAAAATTGGAACCTACTAATTTTTGACAAGGGGGATAACTCGCCTTTCGGACCGTGCTCTCCCCTGGCTATATTCACGCTTCGCGAATATTCCACCATATAGTTAAATTCACGTCTTTTTAACCACAAATACGAAAATTAATTGACCTTGATCACTTTCGCCGGCTATTTTCTGCTCACATTTATCGCAAAAAATCAACGCGATTCCGTCGCGAATGGCCAGATACCTTGTTGAAGGCTTATAATTAAAAATTTTCACCGTTTAACGGCTGAACGCTGAAAGCTGGTAGATTGGTTCAGTCGAAAATAGCGCCACTGCGACCATCTCCTCATTGGATAAAAAATTTTTTACTCCAAGATCCGTATTTGAAGTTGTTCAGTGAACGTAGACACTTTGGCGATGCGTGGCTCCATAGACTTATAAATAATACTAACAGCGTGAACTCCGCTTCTAAACATCGCCATTGAAATCTCTGTTACTTTGACGTTGAGTAAAAAAATAGTGTAATAAATTCGCGTTGCGTAGACAGTCTTGCTAGTCCACGTATGCATGGAATAGCGTGGCCATAAGCAAGGTCAAAAAGGTGTAACGAATCTAGCAGCCGAAAATAACGTACGAAAATGACGTACAGCATGTTTACTCTTCTACATATATCATATATTGGCACATATCTGTAGGATTGCATTGTTTTCGCAGAGTAGACAGTTATAATGACCAATCGCGATGGCGTTAGGTAACCGCTTCTCTCACTTTCATAGGTTAATATTTTAACATATTTCTTCGAAACAATTGATAACCGTTCATATCTAATAAATGGTCAAACTAGGGTACAGATAAGATTAAACAAATGCAATAATATATCAAATTGTGATCCGCTGTAAGAGACATTCAAATCTTAAGCTCTGTTCAAGATTCCGCGCAGTCACGTGTTTTTGAGTGAAGTCTGTCGCACCGTGGTTGGGTGAACCTTTCACTGTACGAAAAAAAGAAGAAAAAAATAATATATATATGTTCTTTGACATCGGTGCATCGGGAATTGTCGCGGCGATGAAACGAAACGATAGTAGAAAGTAACTGTAATAATGATATTGTAGAGTACCGATGTTTACAGTGTTTACGTAGAGTGTGTAATGTGTCAGTGATAATCGAAATTTGCACAACGATGATGTGGTACGTGTAATACGATATATACATGTATAATATCGCCTTTGTCAATCTATACGAATATTTATTTAACGAGAGATGTTACTATGAGTTAATTGCACTCGATTCTTAACGTTTTAAATTGTTCGAAACGAACTATTTATGATCTATTAATTCAGCCGGAGTCTGTTTAATGTGGCAACCGAATCAGGGTAAATATTTAATTTTCCATAACGCTTAGCCACGGTCGTTGATAAATCCGTTGATAACGTTTTAGTGCTCTATAAAATAAACTAGGGATTGTTGCAGCGTTTATTAATTCATGTTACTTGCCCAACTTCGCAACTCTCCTCGACGAGTTGTTGTAAGTACGTTAAATTTAGTTATAAAAATAGGTTTAAGATTTCACATAATTTCATTTGCTATCATATTCCTTTGTTGCGCTAATCTTTGACTTGATGAAAAAACTTACTATGACAATTTCTTTTACCATTTTGCTGGCATGCTCGATCACTGAAAATACATAAGGATGAAGTCATCAACGTACCGTTACTGTAAAACGACGTATGTTCAGGAAAAATGATTTTCCAAAGTAAATAAACCATTGTAAACAAAATATATTAGTATTCTGAGAAGCCAACTCCTTGAAAGTCATTCTCAAATATCTCAGTGACGATTTTTTATCCTGGTATGTCGCTACATTAAGGTTACTAACTTCAGCCTTATGAAAATATATTTTAAATCGTCTTCCGCACTTCATGCGACTGCGATTAATTGCTCCGGCATTATTTACCTTCCTTTTTTTTATCGAGCGATCCTGTTTTTATTCACCGACCACCTAGAGCCAATTTTATTTGAAAATAATGGAGTTTTTATACATATATTTAAAAAAATAAATCAATACTCAAATATTTTACAGTCAAACTTGGCTTTTATTTTAGACTTGTGAGCTCCACCAAATTCTTTCAGCTTTGAGTTGTTTTGTAGGCAGATAAAACTATACAGTTATTGATAAATACAGGAACAAAGACATTGTTATAATTATAGAAACCTTTGATCTTCGCCAACGCAAATGAAATATCAATCATTGCACACATTTTTTTTATATGAATAAATGTAAAAATTAACTTCACACATGTTCTGATATGTGCGGAAATCGAAGAAATAAAAGATGGACTGAACAAATTGTCCCAAAATTTGTTGAAATGAATATTAATTGTTTAATAACTTAGTTTACCAAGATGATAAGAGAGACCCGCAGTCTTTATTTATATACGCTTTTAACAAACTAAATACCGGAGCAATTTAATGTTTGATTTTAACTAATTTTCATAATAAAGCAAGAAATCGCTGTGAAATTTCACTTTAAAATATCGTTCCATGTTTCACCCTTCATATTTCACGATGAAATTCATTTTATATTTTGCCGTACAATAAAGATGGTAGAAACAGAATTACTTAATTAATCAATCTTAACCTCGTGAAATTAGCCACATTAACATAACAAAACATCAGAGAAAAAATCATTATTCCGCAACTTTAGAACTTTTTCAAATAAAACTATGTTTTGTTTATCATGTTGTTTAGTAAATTTCAGAAATTCCTAAAAGTGCGAAGTAACGATTTATCCTAAACATGTATCGTTGCAGTAAAGTTACTAACTTCATCCTCGTCCAACATCCGCGAACAAAGGTTCGAGTTAATTTAGTCCCCGTTACTTTCCAGTCCCGCAATTGAGAATTGAATATTCTTTGGAAAATAATAATAACCCTACTCTGTAATTATGACGTGAATAATGTAACAACTATTTGTAGAATATGAATAATGTCGCCTCTTCCTAATTCCAGGTAGTCAAAATAACATCGTAACTAACATATTGCGAGCATTTTTTATTTTATGTATCAAATCTAAGTACCATTTCACAAGTAAATCTTGATCAGGTTTAGATCTGTGCGCAAAATTCCTTATCTTTTTTTTTTTTTTTTTATGTATTCAATTGAGCACGCTTGTTTTAATCTCTCGCAGTTTAAATTTAATTGTTGGTTTGATTCGCCGCTATCTTGTGTTCACTTTGTTGTATGCACTGAGATAGATAATCCTGATAAATGTTGACAACTACATTGAATTCCGTAAGTATACTTCATCGTTATCGTTATAGCTAAGGAAGCGCCTGTTGACACGCTTCTGTATTAAATCTTCCGCTACGTTTATTATTGCGAAATGGTTTTTTTTTTTTTTTTTTTTTCACCATTAGTAAATCTGTACTGCCTTAATCATAGCATTTATAAAATACAATAATCGGAAGTCTACGGATTTTAATTTGTTTATGTTTGTTTTGTTTCAGTGTATGGCTGACTAGAGTTTGAAATTATTCTAAATCAAATATGAAGTTCGCGGAGCATCTTTCCGCGCACATTACGCCTGAATGGCGTAAACAATACATTAGTTATGAGGTAAAATTCATGAAAATTCTATAATTTTTACTATATTTATTCGTAACGTGACATATTATTGGTGTTTTTCTACAAATATTTTGTAGGAAATGAAAGCCATGTTGTATACGGCGGTAGAAGAGGCTCCGTCCGTTGAGATTGTCGAGCAGGAAACCATATCTCGCCATTTTGCCTCTTTCGACGAAGTCTTTTTCACCTTCTGCGATCGTGAATTGAAGAAAATCAACACTTTTTACTCTGGTGAGATTAAATCGACGATCAAATTTTCAGTGAAATGAAAAACTAATCGATATTTATCAAGTAATTTTCGATTGATCTGTAAAAAATTTTTAAAAAAATTAATCGACATTCAAATTTTGTGTAGAGAAGCTGGCGGAGGCAACAAGAAAATATGCAGCATTGCAAAGCGAACTAAAAATTGCATCCGAAACGCATCACGGCGGAGGAAAGAACCGCGTTCGAAATACAACAAAAGCTCATCTGCCTGCTCGCAAGCTCAGGGAGCTAAAACTAGCTTTTTCAGAATTTTATCTCTCTCTTATCCTTCTTCAAAACTACCAAAATCTAAACCATACCGGTTTTCGAAAGATACTCAAAAAACATGATAAGGTACTTTAATGTGAATCATTCTGATAAACAGACATTGAAAATCGCCAATTCTTGAATGGAAAATTATGCAACATGTTAACAAGCGTTTGATCTTCGATCAAATCTTTTCAATCATTCATTCATTCGTTAATCGATACATTTTCAATTGGATTTTACAACGCAAATCACAAATTAAAAATTACCTTTATCAACGTCGAACAGCTTTTTATTACTCAAATTTGCATATATTAGCTGTTGTCCGTCGATACCGGCTCCAAATGGCGTACCGAATTCGTGGAAACTGCACACTTTCACACGTCAAAGGACATCGACAGGCTTATTCAAGAGACAGAGGCGACGGTTACTTCTGGCCTCGAAGGTGGTGACAGACAAAGGGCTATGAAACGACTCCGCGTGCCTCCCCTTGGAGAACATCAGAGTCCTTGGACGACTTTCAAAGTTGGACTGTTCTCCGGGAGTTTCGTTGTTTTGTTCGTCGCAGTTGTGCTGTCAGGTAAGAGTTTTCCCCGAACAGTTTACTATATCATTACTCGAGTATATTTGAGCAGTTCTTTATACCTTTAAATTATAACATGCGATACCATCCGTTCGCTTCTGATACAGATTATTAATTGAATTTTAGCAATATTTCATGATGGCGGCGCACGCCTCAAGGTTGCATTTCCCTTGTATCGAGGACCCCTGCTTGTTATTCAATTCCTATTTCTGATGGGAATCAATGTCTATGGCTGGCGTTCGTCCGGTGTTAATCACGTATTGATATTTGAGCTCGATCCGAGGAATCATTTGTCAGAGCAACACCTGATGGAGTTAGCAGCTGTACTCGGCGTCGTTTGGACACTGAGTTTACTCAGTTTTTTATACAGCTCAAGCTTGAGCGTTCCGCCTTACGCAAATCCCCTCGCACTCGTCGTCATCATCGTAGCCTTTCTGTTGAATCCTTTCAAAATGTTTCGACACGAGGCACGATTTTGGTTGCTTAAAATAATGGTGAGGCTTTTATCGCACGGTATAGAAATGGTGTTTCCGAATCAGCGATTGAAATCATGTTTCTCTGCACGAATCACGCTCTAGAGTTCAACCACTTTTTGTTTATTGCAGTTTCGTTGCATCTCCGCTCCATTAATGGTCGTCAACTTTGCCGATTTCTGGCTGGGCGATCAATTGAACAGCCTGTCGACTGTGTTTTTGGATTTTCATTTTTTGATATGCTTCTACATCACAAACGGTGATTGGTTCGAAGCCGGTGATACGCAGCAGTGTTTGTCTGGGTCTTACATCGTTAGACCAATACTCAACTGTCTTCCTGCTTGGTTCCGTTTTGCACAATGCATTCGCCGATATCGAGATTCAAAGGAAGCTTTCCCGCACTTGGTCAATGCCGGCAAATATGCTACAACATTTCTCGTCGTTATAACAAACACGCTGCGAACGTTTCATGCAGGTAAAATTATACCTTCGATCTTCGTGTGTTCTTTCATAAAACGTTGTTCTTTTCACCTCATCAACGCATTCAATTTCATTTCCTTGTTCAGGCGAATATACAAATCACTGGGATAGTCCTTGGCTTTGGCTGTGGGTCGTGAGTAGCCTGATAAACTCCATTTATTCGTACACATGGGATATCAAGATGGATTGGGGACTCCTGGATAGTAATGCTGGTGAAAATCGATTCTTACGAGAGGAAATTGTATATTCTACAGTGAGTCAATTTTCATGCTAATAATCATCGGAACGAATATTTTTTAATTCTATTGTTGTTACCGTCCCAAAAAGTTTCTTTCCATGCAAGAATACTCGATACATTTGTATCTCGAAGTGTATACATACATTTTAATCTTAAATTTCGCTTCGTATGCAGGAGAAGTTCAATATGGGAATCTCTTATTTCAGGGATTCTATTATTTTGCGATCATAGAAGACTTTTTATTGAGATTTGTATGGGTCGCAACCTACATAGTGACGCAGTACGGATATGTCCAGTCCGAGCTGATGACTTCTATCGTCGCTACTTTGGAAGTATTCAGGTAACTTTTTATGGTTCATAAAATTTCGCCACTTTAACTCGATGCAAGAATCAGACTTTCGAAAGATAGTTAAAATAATGTGCGTTGTGTTTGATCATTTCGTTTTATCGACCATGTAGAAGATTTATCTGGAACTTCTTCCGTCTTGAGAACGAGCACTTGAATAATTGTGGTAAGTTTCGTGCTGTCAGAGATATTTCTGTCGCGCCTATAGAAAGTTCCGATCAGACCCAAATCATAAGAATGATGGACGAAGAGAATGGAGTAATAAATCGGGGAAAGCGCAAGGGTGGAGGTAAAAAGCAGAACACTGTTAAGGAGGACAAGCGTGCATTATTGAAAGAGGAAACAATTGATATAGATGTATCTAACGCTAGTTGAATTTATATTTAATATTTTTGTTGCACTTGAAAGCGGGATCAAGTACTTTTTATTTCATCGTATTGCAGCTTTTGCATAAAGGTTATTGAAATAGTCGTATGGTTATCCGAGATTTATCTGATGCAGTGCCACTTATTTTTAAACGCAGCAGATTTTCAATCGGAAATATTTTTCGATTAATTGTAGTTAGTTTCGTACAGCCAATTTTTCGATTTATCCCTAAATTCATTACAAGTTTATAATATACAAGTGGCTGTATTATACGTATATTATGCAAAACGGTTCTGCGTATCCAAGGCTGAGACACGGGATTGAAACACTGTGTTCTATATACACAATGATGCTGCTCAGATTCTGTGGAATTTATTTTAAACTCGCATTGTCGCTGCCACCATAAAAATTTGCTTTTCTTTTCATGAGATTCTGAAACCGACGGTAAATTCCACAGGATCCGGTGAATGCCCTCATCCTAGTGCCGATATAGTATACTGAATTAAAACGAAATGAAAATCCTAAAATAACGCAACGACACGTGCGAATATTTGTTACATTCCACTAACAGTTTTATGAAAAATCAATAATTTAAGTGTAGATTGTGATTTATATTTTTGAATACTTACATGAAGCGTTATTTCAAGGCTTAGGTGATTTTTATTTTTTAGTTACGTACTTCCTTTTCAGCCCCACGAGTTTATACGAGTAATTACAAAATGAAAATAGTTATTACGTAACGCGGCCATACACAATTAGTAATGCAAAATTACTCTGGAACTAGCGGGTAATACGTCTGGAAGGCTTTCAGAGAGTGAACAAATGATAAATTATTAAGAAATATATTCGAAAGAGTTCCCTGAATAATCCTGACAAGTTTTATCGTTTGGTCATCCCCTGGAACCTTTTTACCCGTATTACCTGCAAGTTTCAGTATCATTAATACAAATGCATGTTAAACATGCATCATTTTTTCACCCTCTATTCCAGATTGCGTCAACAAATACTAACCGATATCCAAAGATTTCATTGAATAATTTTTATTACCTCTTATTACACAAGAAACAGCAATACTTATTCCGTATAGAATAATCGAACTTCGTATGAGGTACTTTCGCAAGCTGATTACGAACAATAACTGATAATTGTTTCACAAACAGCTGTGTGAATTTTCCAAGTATTATAGATTAATTTTCCTCTTCTCTGTAAACGTAGATGCGGTTAATCATAACGGACGTATCCTATTGATACTTTCCAATTTAACTAATTGCGTTGACAAACTTATTGTGTACGATGTTATTTTACGTGAATTTATTTAACACATTCAAGTTTTGTTCGGATATCTGCGCATAATAATTCAATGTAAAATGAAAATCGTGTATCCGTTTATATCCTTATGTTCAGAATTCGGTGCGAGATAAATTTGTGTAAAATAATGAAACTGGTGCAAGTTGAATTGTGATTAATAAAGGAACATGCTTCTTTAGTAATTGATCGCGACGCGAATTTACGAACTAATTAAATTAGTCCAACGGAATTCTTGATTACTATTATATTAAGTAGCACTTTATACGTATTTACGGTGCCTAAACTTCAGTTAATTTAGAAGTTCCTTGATTCAACTTTGTTGTGATTTTTTTGTCAAAAGGTATTTTTACATCTTAAGATTTAGATGTTCAAACGATACAGGATTGTACAGGTGTTGCTAAATAAGAACCAGGCCAGATATTTTTGTAAATCATGTCTAATATATCAATATATAAACAAGAAAGGAATGATTGTGAAAGGAGCGTCACTCTGATCCGTCGTTCATATACATTTGGCGAAGTTGATTTTAACGATACCAGCATAAATTCACCTTCAAACCGCATGCTGTTGCATCAGTGAATTAACTTTGCTGAGTTTGTACAGATTTATAATCAGATATTATCTACCATAGTCACAAACTTAGTGAGTAGACAACTGTGTTACATTGTTTGTAATGTATAAGAAAAAATATTGTTGAAATTATATCTTTATACACATATTGTGATTCATTATTTCAAAATATATTATGCCGTGTAAGTTCTGACCGTATAACATGACGATTTAAATTTATATATTTATTGTTAGATTTGAATCAGTTCGAATTTCTCAATTACTTCTATTTATTCTTTGCTATTTAATTCGACTTGATTTTGTTCCACGTAAGTCTTGACCTCTTCAAAGGTGTCTGAAGTCACTTTGCCTGCATTTAATAGATGCTGCATTAAACTCGTGAGAGTGTATAAACTCTTCATTTCGATGCCCTTTGCTTTCAGATTCTCACGACCACCCTGTTGTCTGTCTAAAATAACAATAGCTTCTTCGACCGTCAATCCTTCGTTGATTAGATCTTTTGCAGTCTCCAGTATACTGCTTCCAGATGTCACAACGTCTTCGATTATCATACAATTCTCTTCTAATTTGAATTGGCCCTCGATTAACTTTTTTGTTCCATAAGGTTTACTCTCTTTTCTCCTTATGAGCATTGGTATATTTTCTTCTACAGATATCAATGTGGCAATTGGCAAGGCCGTATAAGGCACGCCGCATACCTGTGAAATAGGTTTGCCTTGCTCTACGAGTGTCCATAGCAAACTCGAAATAGATTTCTGCAAGTATAAAACCCTGCTTTACATGTGAAATTATTTTCTATACCTCAAAGATTATATGCATAGATTTTTTAGTGATAGTATTTTTTGTCGAGGGATTTTTCTGGTTGGTTTGTAGAAGTGATACGGAGCAAAATGATACGCCAGAGCAATATTTGACCGATGTAAATATTGCATGAACAATTAACATAGGAAAGTCCTTTATTCGTGAATAATATTGTCTAACGCGGACAATACAACAATGGCTTTATCGGTAAGGGTACGACTTTTACACACCCTTAAGGTATTATTTGCTATCTTAAAATTTATCACTATGGGCAGGGTTGTCTTTAGTAACCCTAGTCAATGCTTAGATTCGTCATGTTTCTCCTTGAATAAAAATTAAGCATCTCTTGAAATAAAAATTGAGCATCACCTTGAATAAAAATTGAGCATCTGTTGGAATAAAAATTGAGCATCACCTTGGAATAAAAATTGAGCATCGGCAAACAAGCAGCTTAATTAAGTTCCTTACCATCAATTGTGGACGTGAAATAACGGCTCTGAGGTCAAAGTAGACGGGTGTTTGTAGACCGGTTTTCATAATGAAGGTGCCAAACTTCACAGCTTCGGATTCGAATAGTTTTACAGCTAATTCTTCCAAAAGATTTTCCATTTTATTCGGGTAAACAATCACTCAGCCAAATCAAGTATATCTCGTACTTATTCTTGGCTCGCAATTGACTGGATACGGTCACTCACTACGCAGCGATCACGTCTATACATACGAATCTAACCTCAATTAACCATCGTCGAATGCCTGAAATATTTGTGCTCGGTTCGGTCAACAAGTCGAACAATTTGCTGACGTGTAATATCACGTAGTACGGCATAACGGTACCACATAGAGGTATAAACACGGAGGGGTGGAGTACGAGCGGTACTTTAGCCATAACTTTCCATGCCGTATTTATTCTAGGAAAAGTAAGCTATGTTTCGTCATAAGAAAGTTGAAACGATAAACACGCCGTTGATTTTGCCTGGCACAATAATTGTAAACCTGTAATTAATCATTCAACATATTTTCAGAATCGTGTAAGCCGGTTGGGAATCCAAACTTCATCGGTAATGGCGGAGCCGGTGTCATCGACCGAACCACGGCGTGCACGGCTTGTAAACTTACCACCGACCAATTCGGAGTCACGGAGTCTAGTCGGCGATTGTTTTGCAGCCGCCATCATCAGTCGACGAGTGTTAATCGCGATGTGCAGTGAGCTAGTTCCCTCTGGTGATTCTGGTGCCACGGCTGCATCGTCGGCAACAACGACTGCGGTCAGGTAAATATTTAACGATTTTTATATTGCTAATAGTGTTTTGAATCATTGTCTACCAAGTTCACGATCGCTATTGAGTAATCACATACTTGTTTAATCAATGCTACCGGTGAACCCCAATGTCGTAAGCGAACAACACGAACTATCGATTGAACGTTGATGCCGTTCGGGAATCGAATGGGCATGTTTCGAACCGATGAAAACAATTAGGCGATCCTGATTGATAAACGCGTAATATTTTCGCACGTTGCTGATCAAGGTTTTCAGAAGATTTCGACGTAGCTGTTTCAGGATTTTTTGTCCGTCATGCCGACTCTGGTGAAAATGATTATTACGATTTTTTACGAATTTTTTAGGGAAATTGGGACGTTTCGTAAAAAACAAAATTGTAAATACGCATAGTTTCTCAGAAAATTTACAATTCCTTACGAAAGTCTATGCATATTTGCAATTTTGTACAAAATAATACAAAATTTTTCAAATTTCTGTAAAAATTCGTTATAGTAGCAGAAATTTTCACCATGGTAACAACTATAATCACAGTAATTTACGTTCCCATAACACAAACGGAGACGAATGAGTCTCGCAGTTTATTGTAAGTTAAAATTTAGGAAAAGAGAAAGAAACTCCTGTTGAAAAGATTTCCAACAACGTTATCGCTAACGATATTTTCTCTTTTCTCAACCTTTGATACAGCCGTTCATCCTTAATCCCTGCACATTTTAAAGGGTTAAAGGAATCAACGAAACGGATACTTTCTCGATATATCGCACAGGCCGCCTTTTTCAGAACCACAAGCTCTTCATTTTGTTATTTGCAACATTGAGAATACCCTGTTGTTTGAAATTTGTTAGAGTTTAGGCGATGCGAGCTTAACGATTTGTTCCTACCGAATATATCTGAAACTAAAAGAGAAGAAAAAGAAAATGTGTTTCGAATTTGCACTCTTTTTTTTTTTTTCATTTTTCTTTTAAACATCCCAGCGCGTTCCACGTACCAAGAAGTTCTGATCGCACTCCTTCACGTGACAATTAGATGGATATAAATTGTTATTCACACCAGAGACGTGCATGCTGTGTACAACTGATTGTGTCAACACAGCAAGTTACCATAATATTCAGTCAAGTGTTGTGCAGAAGGAAAAAAAGAAGATGAAGAAAAAAAAAATAAATAAAATAAATAAATAAATAAAATAAAAATATCAATTGTTCAACGACGTGAAATGCGATCAAAGCGCTTATGACAATGATGTTAATTATACCAACAACAAGCACGGCCGGTCGAACTAAAGGAAAGCTCATTTAATTTCTATATATACACTCGTTTTAATCGTTTTATTTTGATCGTAAGTCTTAAGTGGAAACTATGTGCAGCCATTAAGAAAACCTCGCCGATATATTAGCATGCGTCAAATTTGTCTCAGACGACTGTTAGCGAAGCTACCGAATGGCGATGCAAACCGATATTATAATATTGTATATATATTGTATTGTATAAGTTGTACGCAACGATCGAATGACGACTCACGTCACTATTAATTGCACATCAATTCATCAGTGTCTTTACCGCGCGTGTTTTTAATATTAATGACAATCAGTCCTCAACAATTCCGCCTTCCTTCTTCTTCTATGCAAATCGTCGGGGAATCTTAAAACGCCAAACATTTCCTCGCACCTATGCCCGATGTACGTGCATGCCGGTTTGAAACCAATTTTTTCACTACCGGATGTCGGCCCAATTATATTACACGTACATGTTTTGTATCGAGTTGAATTTTTTCCTGCATACTTTGACGCGAATCTATTTTACCGCATCGAAACTTCGAGCGTGGCGTAATGATTTGAATAATTTATTACACCCAAACACGAAACAAAGCATCGTAAATATGTTATTTGTTTGTTTTTTAATTTTTTTATTATCGCCAAGTTGGTAATATTATAATTATATGCCGCGGATGTCGGGAACTAAAAATATATTGTTGCAAGTATAAATAAATACGTTTGATTTTTCGGTCTGTAATGCGTTTCCGGTCGGGGTTTTAGTAAGATTGGCGATTAATTGTGCACAGTTTTCAACATGTTTGATTGTTGTACAGTAGGTTGAATTTTACGGGATTATATTTGATACCTCAACTATTTCTCTTCAAACACAACAATCACCGAGGTGTCACTTGTTCATTTGATAGAAGAGAACATACGGCTAGGCTAGTTTTGTTTGATTAGGTAATATTATCAACAAATCTGCGAAAATGTAAAAAATTTTACCTACACTCCTACTGATCGAAGTGTACTTCATTCTATGCTTAACGCATCGGAGTCGATATTCGACTATGAAATAAACTTAATTCGACTTTAGACTGCACTGAGAAAAATTGCCACAAGTATAGGATTTATAGTACCCATAAATCCTAGTATAAGTAATCGAGTTTAATGGTGCTCAAAATATCAGTAGGTACGTAACCAAGCGTCTGAGGATCAGTTCTGATTAATCTTTGAGGGAACTTGCGTAGATTTTATAATGGGGTTCAGGATCGAAGGACGAGACGAGGGGACGAATAAGTATTGAGAACATGACAATGAATTGAAGAATTGAGAACCGAAATGGGGGAGGAGGGAGACTAGAGCCCCAAATAATTTGTACGAATCGAATAATTTGCGGGGAGGCTTAAGAAAGGAATTGACAAGTGATTTTCTCCCTTTGCATGCTGCGGGTGAATATTTAATGAAAGTCGATCAGTACACACACACACACACGTATAAATATATATATATGTTCATTTATATACGTCTATACATGTATTCGATCTCGGTGTATATCAAATTACAGGAGCAAATATTTCTTCAATCAATCTTCAGAATACGATACAGCGGTATATTTATATTTATATATGTATTAGGGTGAGCCAAAAAAACTAATCTACCGAATCAATGGTCTTAGAAGGACCTGTTTAATGATAAAAAAAATTCTGCCGTTTGGAAAAATACTTAACTCAATTTTATGACGTGTCGCTGGTCATTTGAAATTTCCCATTTGAATAACAAGTAAAAAAAAAATTTTTTTCATCAAAAATGCTATAACTTTTGAACCGTTCGAGATAAAAAAAATTTTCAGGCACATTCTTATAGGGCGTTAAATTTTCTAAAAAAAAAGACTGCCGAGTTGATTTTCTAGACTCAAAAATTCGCATACTTACCGCCCGTGAAAGTCGAAGAATGGCAGAAATATGCAGTTTTAGGGCTCTATTATTGGGAATATACATACTAAATGAAAACGCTTGGACTAAAATGAAGTAAGCTGTGTGAAAGATGTTGTTTATAAACTAGATTCGTAGAGGTTAGTGCTTTTGGCTCACCCTAATATATATTGTACATATATGTTTATTCAAGATTGTAAATTGAAAACGCATTCTCGGTGTTGTTTTTCTTTTCTTTCTTTTTTTTTGTTTTTTTTTGTAATTCATCGAGTCCGTTTGATGAAATCGAAAGTTTGTTACCGGTATTGAAAGCACGGAATTGGAGGTTGGCCAATATTTTTGTAGCTATCGTTTCTCCGTTACCAACTGTTGTCTTTCGAATCAATTCTTGTTCGATATGTTGCATGACGTCAAAAGACGTCTTACTCCCGCCTGCGCGAAATTAAAGGTTCGCTGCTTTTTGCAATTTTTCGTTAACACTCATCCTGCACAGTTTGTATTTTTAACTGATGGCTTTTTTTTTCCCCCTCCCTTCCTTCTCTTTCTCTTTTTTCACGTTTCTCTCATGCTTCTGCCTTTTTTTCTTCGCTCTCTTACTCCTATTTCTGTCAGATAATCCGCGATGAATGTATACATATATGTAACCGTACTTACCAACATCACTGTAACCGCAATCTTTAAATATTTATCCTACATGCGTTGTTTTATACAGGTTACGCGATCTTAATGAAAAATTACGTCAACGTGTTGTAAACAATATTTATTCTTGTAATATGCATTAATGTAAAAGCCGCGTTACGTGTTGCAAAGTGAAGGAAAATTTTGAAACTGACGTTGTAAAATCGGGTGTAATAAATGATACGTTAAAATTTTCTAATATTGCGTGAAAAACGAAAAAAAAAAAAAAAAAAAAAATTCGCACCGTCGTATACACGAAATAATTAAATTTTGTATAGTTTGAAACGTAGATTTCATAAGTAATTACACGAGTATAAATTTGTACAAACAGAATAAACTTCTGATTGGTTAATCAGATACGCTTAGCCAATGAGAAGATTGGATTTAATGATTCTTACGTTTGGCTGCGTAGCGATAAAGTTTGTTTTTAAATACGTGGCACGTATTCACGATTTTTTCTAAACTATTCTAGGTGTCCGTCAAAGCCATATAACGTGAGTTTAAGTTATTCAACGCGTGGGGGATTAAAATTGAGATTGTAAAACCGACAAAGTAAACGCGAGTTGTGTAACAATATATTATAACAACGCTTAAATGTTCTACGGATAGCACACGAAATTTCACACATCATATCGCGTTAAGGAATGTTTACAACCATTCCGAAATCACAGTTTGTTACTACAACTCACGTGCGTAATACACTCTCTTATCCTCTCTGATTTTTAACGACTTATGTTCATTCTCTTTGCGTTTGCCGAAAGATTTCCGCGAGCTTTGAAAAATAAAGAGAAAATCCATGCAAAGCTTTTCGCGCAGGTGCCATTTGACTAAAATAATGGTGCTGCAACCACGTGGGTTGAATTTTATTGAGCGGACGGTTTTTGACACGGATTGAAAGTCACGTAGGCGAGAAATATGAAAAATAAAAAATTTCATCCGCTCAATTTTTATGTACACAGAGAAATTTTATTAGCAATATATGTACTGTGTTAAAATGCAGGTTTTCAATATTGTTGAAATTTCCTCTTTTCATAAAGAGGAAAAAAAAAAAATAAAAATATATATCCGATTCGTTATGTGATGAATAAATTATGGACAGAATGTAAAACAGAAGAATTGTAAATTTCGATGTATAAATAAAATCTTTGGAAAAATTTATTGCAGTTCGACGGTATTTTTCAGTTCAAAGCTTACGCGTAACGACAGCGGTGTGAAAAATAGAAAAATTATAAGCTTGGGTCAATTTAACGAGAAAAAAGAAACCTTGAAAAAATTAAAATGGCTGGATAAATTGTTAATTATTGTTTGAAATTTAAAGGAGAGAATTAGCTGACTCTTGAAGATTTTCTTATTTTAGTAATTATTTCTCGAGTGCACGTGTAATAAAGTTGGAAATAAGCTGACCAAATAAAGGAAAAAGCTGTTTTTTATAATACCGTGAAAATAAAATATTAATAATTCCAAGTTTCAATTGTGTTGCCGGAGAGTAATTAGCGAAACGCTCGACGTACACAGCAATGCACAAACATGGTAGGTATAAAGACACAACATTTCGGTATACCTGTACCATCGCTGTTTCATTCTCGCTCAAAAAGACTGCGCAAACAGTGGAATTCATGTCGAGGAAAAAAAATGATAACGTACAAGTGACAATACGAGACAAGAAAGAAATATCTGCTGGAGGCTAACCGGTCAGATCTAAGACGATTTTTCGAATATCCGGAGGTATTCAAAATAGCGAAAATAAAGCGGTTGTAATAAATGTGTGTATTAGGGTGTTTCGAAAAAAGACGGAATTTTTTTTTTTTTTTCTTATGGTGTCCAAAAATTGATAGTATATCTAAAAACAAAAATTTTGGCGCCAATACGAGCTCTTAATATCAATAGGAATGTTTGCCTCTATCCATTTCTTTATCTTCCATTTAAATGACACGGGAAATTTTTTTTTTCATTTTTGAATTTTTATAACATCGGAACGGTTCATCGTAACAACAATCTGAAAAAAGAGATTTTTAGGAAATTTCACGCTCTACGAAAAACGTCTGAAGATCAAAGTTCCTCGGATCAACCGTTTCAAAGATATCAGCGATCAAAAATAACACTAATCAATAATTTCAAATATTTTTCAACAAAAGTACAAAAAATTATCATATGCCATATTTATATTATTTTTTATGTAAAATTACTCTATTTCTGTTGACCTGAGACTGTAAACTTTTTTTTTTTTGCTAATCAATTCAATACTTAACTCACCAAAAGCACAAATACATAAATACAAAGGTTAAAAATATCTCATAAATGATTTTTGTGCTTTTTGTGAGTCAAGTATTGAATTAATTAGTAAAAAAAAAAAAAAAGTTTACAGTCTCAGGTCAACAGAAATAGAGTAATTTTACACAAAAAATAATATAAATATGGCATATGATATTTTTTTGTACTTTTATTGGAAAATATTTGAAATTATTGATTAGTGTTATTTTTGATCGCTGATATCTTTGAAACGGTTGATCCGAGGAACTTTGATCTTCAGACGTTTTTTGTAGAGCGTGAAATTTACTAAAAATCTCTTTTTTCAGATTGCTGTTACGATGAACCGTTCCAATGTTATAAAAATTCAAATTAATTATACTATTTTGATAGTGTGATTGATAAACAGTTGCTCTCGGATTTTAGCGCGTGCGTATTAAATTTTAGCAGACGACAGATCGTGCAGTCGTTAGGAATTCACGCTGTAGGGAATAAGATAGAGAAGAGAATTAAGATAAATTACACGCAACGTTGTCTTCTGAAAACGATCAAGTCGCTAAACTGCAGTTTCGTAGGTAAAACAGGAGTTTATCATCGTTGATTTTTTCGTATCGTTCGCCTGTTCGTCAGAGCAAAAATCCTCTTCCCTGAATTTCATGCCGCTTAATTGTCACGTTATCGATGTCAGTGTACACAACGACTAAACTTTTACCAAATAGCGGTAAACCGGAGCTTAATCACACCGCGCGTATGAAATTAAACAAAATGTCGACAAATTGTCGCGACAGTTGTACCCCGATTATACGCAATATACATAATGTATCTCTCGCTACTCGAGAGACTTGTTCGTTCTAGTATTCTCACGGAGCAAGGTGCGACGTGGTTATATCTGTAAAGACTTGAACTCTGTGCAATCACGAGCCAACACTTTGGCAGATCTCGTTCCGTTGGTACAAGTATACACATGCACGATGATTAATTCCACGCGATTAACAACGCGTGTGGTTAATTTTAGTTGGAAAAAGAAAAAAAAGATGGGTTACGTGTAAAGTGTTTCCACGCTAAATTCAAAGTTTCATCGTCAGACGAACAACGCACACTTCGCGTATCAAATTGCCCCGCAATAGAAACGAATTGAACGTGTACAACTGTTCGAAATTTCTACACACTCCCCGAAAGTTTATCGAACGATTAATTATCTCGTTGTTTTTTTTAAAAATCAACACTTTTTTTCTCTTTGATGGGTAAAAAAAAAAAGAAAAAAGTAGATCAGTCGGCGTTCGTCGGATCCGCGATTTTTACTAAATCGTGAAGGATTGCTGGAACGGTTTATTTTCTCGTCTGATTTCATGCTCTGTGGAATAATAACCACGGGTTGCATAATATCCATGATGATAACGTAATTGACACGAAATTTACACGTGATGGTGGAATAGTTTTTTTTTTTTTTTTTTTTCTCGAAACAGCAAATTCCTCGCATAACCATCAAGCTCTCGTCGAGGGTGAAATTGTAACTAAACTATTCTTATGCGTAGTAATTAATTTGTTTGCAGGCGGGTGAAATAACGTTCGATGAATTGTTAGTTTGGGAATGTTGATCGTTCGTACGTATAACGGGAAAAAATAGAATATCGCAAGTGTGTCGACGGCGGAAATATTGATTTTCCCGTTGCCGCTTCAATTTGCTTACGTATGTGTAATATTTTACAAATGCTTATAACGTAGTTATTTTTAATAACTTTAACCGAGATCTATTATTTCCGTAATTTTTTAGCCATTTTTTACGTCCGAACGTTGATTATCCTCCGTTCTTTTTTTTTTTTTTTTTCAGAATCTATCGATTGCCTACATTTCGTAAATCATTTCGTATTTAGTCGTAAACTTCACAAATATCAGTGCTTTCGCGAAATCTTACAGAAATCTTTGGCGCTTATTGTTAGACTTGAAAAACGCTAAAAGTAAATATTCTGGACATCATCTCTGTTATCGTCTAGCAATGATCCAACCGGTGCCGGTTCGCATGGAAGTCGAAAACTCCTTGGGATCCAATTTTCCTTTTTTTCTTATCTACATCTGAGCTATTTGTCCATTCTAAAAATAACCAACATCACGCAACGGAAGACTATCTGTATTATTATTTGAATTATTTTTACTGCACAAGATTTGAGAGGACGTCATACAGTTTAGAAAGTGTCCAACTCTTGATATTAAAATTCTATGACCGATGAGTTTTGCAAAAAAAAAAAGAAAGTCTTTCCTAATATGTTCTTTCTTGTAATTTTCAAGAAAAATCCGGGTCTAGTTGTAAGAAATGAGAAGGGAAATCAAGTGTTGCTGGAAAGAATTAAGGTTCATATCATTCTTCGTTTAGGTTAACACAGCTGCAATGAAACAAGGCAAGGGTTAGGTAAAATCTAGATACGCGACAAATTTTGATGGAGTTAATTCGCCATAGGCGGGAAATTCAAACCGTCCAATCGAAAAAGGGAAAGCAATATTTTCTGAAAAAAAAAATGAGGTTCATGGCATCCTTCGTTTATGTTTATTAGAACAGATCGATCAAACCTGTGGAAAAAAAAAAAAAAAAAAAATTGAGCCAACTTATCCACTGCCTTACAGAGTTCGAATCTAACGAAGCAGTGGTTGGATAAAATTTTTAAACTACTCAACGACTCTTTTTACGCAGTTAATTCACGATAGGCGGGAAATTCAAACGGTCTCAATTGAAAAAGGGGCAAAGAAACCTTTAGTTCGAATCAAATGAAGCACGGGTTTGATAAAATCTTGCAGATACTCAACTCCTCTTATTCGCGCAGTTAATTTCGCGTTAGGCGGGAAATTCAAAACGGTGAATATGAAAAAAGGGCAAAGAGCCGTGTTTGGGAATGAAAAATAGTGGATAGGCCGTCGAATAGATGAACGAATTTAAGGGATACGAGGAGAATAGTTAAGGCAGGAAAATTCAGGGTCGATGTAAGAGGTCAGGTGCTGTTACCGGGCGTCGCATGGCACACGGTATCAATTCTCGGACACCCTCAGGTGCGGAAACCTGGGACCGGCGGTCGGCGTCGGGCAATAGTTTATCGGTCCGGCGCTTGCGCCGGTGGTTCGAAACGACTGGTATCGGACAACTTTGGTACACCACCTCTGCTAGTCGTACGACGGCCGTCGTTGAAGCTGCGGATGCGTCGATTTGACGCGTCTTATCGCGCCGCGTAATCCGAACGAGTCACGGTATAAACTCGTACCGAGGTAATTGTCGTAAAGTCAAACGGATTTAACAAATCATCGGAAAAAACGAAACGAAAACCTCGACGCCCCCCCCCCCCCCACCCCCCCACCCCCCCTCGCAATAAACATGGTTCAGTGATAACATCTGCAGCAACAACAACGACGACAACAATAATAATAACAATAATCATAATAATAATTTAAAAAAAAAAAAAATAAATAAAAAATAACAATAAATAAACGATACTGTAGAAAAAAAGTTCGTTGTAAGAAAAAAAAAAAAAAACCAAAAATTTCTAAATTACGTGCAACGTCTGCAATTACAGGTCGATTATATTCGTCACTGAGAATATAAGAGGATCAGATGCTCGGATTGACAAATGAAGTATCGATAAGTTTTTTTTTTTTTTCTACCACAATTATTAAAATATATTTAACGCAGTTCGAGGTTCATTATTATACGTATGCTTACCCACATGTGTCGGAATTTTTTTTCCAAGTAAACGAGTGTGAAAAACGACAGTTGTATTTGTAGTTAAAAATTACACGACTCACCGCAGCAATTATAAAACGACTAACGGTATTTAATACGTGTTGTTTTTTTTTTTTTTTTTTTTGTTCTTTTGTTTTTTTTTATAATTAAACAAGTGAAGTTACTCTTTTGGTAATATTGTACATGTATACAGGAAATTTACGAAGAGGAAGAACATAAACACGTTCGAACGGTGAGTTGATTATAATATTTACAATACACAAAGTTGTAGTTTCTTTTCTTAGTCCAATTTCAAGGATTGTAATTGTGATGTGAAGAAAATAAAAAGTGAAAAATTTTTAAACGAGATTCGTATACGGGCATTATCCAGCAAATTGCAGACATTTAATCGGTGTTTTACCACAATTATCGGCATTTTTTTTTTCTCCTTCTCTTGCTCCGCACCGCGATTCACTTAATTGGACACTTCAATTGGTCGGAACGAATTCGAGGCGAGGGAAATAAAGGGAACTGAACGAAGAAATTTTATAAGTAGGGACCGGATAAGTGTGTGTTGAAAAACTAAAATTTGAAAAATTTAAACTGCATTTTCTCGGTCCAAACATGATATCTTTATGCAGAAAACCGAATAAGAAATGAAAAGGATTTAAGTAAGAAATATCTATTTACACTGAGAAAAATTTCATTTCTTATATATTAAGTAGAAAAATTGAGTAAAACAACTTGCAAAACTAGTTGCAAGAAAATCTAGCAACAGCGATCGTAATGAGAAAGAATAGCAACGGATGCTAGACTTTCCGGTAACGGCTAGAAAACTAATTTTCATTTTCTACCTGGAACTATATTTTTCGATCGTGGTAAAAAAATGAAAATAATTAAGGACTGAGCGGCAACCGGAACTAAAAATTTCTGTCCGCCTAGAAATTAATCTGAGCTATCATTGGTGGCAAATAGTTAAAACGATGTAAGGAAAATTCGCTGACGCTATTGATCGAAAGAAAAGTGAACGAATTGATGAACGAATGATTATGAAGTTAGCCTTGTGAAGTTTTGGTCAATATTTAAGAGAACGCATATATTTATATATATATATATATATATATATATATATGCTTTCGCTGTAGGTACCTAATATATCTGTAGGCCGGTTTTTACGACAAAATTTTAGCACTCTGGGCGCGTCTCGTACGCCGTTTAAATACCGAACGCATTCTGCCGTTTCTGTAATAATCGAGGAGGAGGTTGTGGAAGAATTGTTGTGATCAAGCGGTTAATCGATGGAGTAAAAGTTGCACGGAAGTTCGATTTTCAAAGTCAAGCTAATCGAGGATGGTTAAAAATAATGTTGCGTTGCTGAAAGATTGTTAGAAGTATAGTAAAAAAAAAAAAGAAAAACAACGAAAACGTGTCGATTGTTAATAATACGAATGAAACGAGGTCTCTGCTGCAACGTGAAAATGATTATTTTACCAAACTCGAATCGCACAAGCTAAGATGTTGACAATTTGGGAAATGAATTTGTGCAGATTAGAACGTTCAAAATTGTGTTGCACCCTTTTTTTTTTCTTTGGTTTTTTTCCTCCTTTTTTTTCGTCCGATTCTGAAGTTTTTCGGGCTTATTTTGTTCACTGACAAAATTTTGGAGAAATTGTCCAATTTTCGGGAAATCTCAGGTTAGAATTAGTGGAATTATAACTCGAAAAATGTGTAATTATACAAATGTAGATATATTTTTATGCATTGCACGAATTGATTCAAATTCGTCAAATTGATTCGGGCAATTTCGAGAAATCCTTAAAGTAAAGAAAATAATTCGAAAAGTATGAGAATCGGATAAAGAAATACCGGAGTTGAATAACTTTGAAGTTTATAATTATAAAACCTGTTTTCAAACGGCTGATATCTTGACTTTTATTATTAAAAAATTCGTTATTTCGTTCACCCCGTTGAGATATTTGATTCGTCGTTATTCACTTATATCATAACCAAAAATTAAATCACCAAAAAGATCTTTTTTTTTAATTTCTCTCTCTCTTTTTCCCTTTTCTCTTGATTATAAAAAAAAAAAAGCTCGAAAGGCGTGACGCGGGTTTAGAGCGTGTTAAAATTGTTAGAGCCTGGCTCGAGTATAAGTAAAGAGTTGCAGATGTAGCAACGGAAAGCGTGGTTCAATTGCTCGAAGACTGCCAACCGCTCGTTGGAGAAAAGATAAATAAACATCGTGACAAGTAATGTAAGCCGAACGAAACAATTTTCGTCCAAGTTCATTACACAAAATCCGCATTATAAAACAGACGAGCCTTTCCTGTGCATACATTGTAAATTGAATATCAAGTGCTTTGTTTTATTTTGAAATCTTTTTTTGGATTTCATTATCCTAGGTAACGACTTTTATTTGTAATTATCATTTCGCTGGAATGTAATTTAACCCTTTGAGTCATAGTGGTAATTATTCTTATATCATTTTTTTTTTTTATTTTGTATATTTTAAGAAATTTTTAAGACTTATTTCTTTGCGGTTTTTTGCTATTTCTGATAGCGTGTCAATTTTTTGTTTTCAATGCCCGAGAGTAATTATTGCGATACAATGTAAATTATTATCGTTTGGAACAAATTGATTGAAAAAAAATCGTCAAAATCAGTTGAATTATTGAAATATGATTCCAGATTCTTAATCAGCGACACCCAAAAACCGCGCGATACCAACTTGTTATAAAATTTGACACAGCACAAGAACCTGTCACTCAAAGGGTTCACTGACACAGAGAATTCGCAAATCGAAGATTAGGATTATAAAAGACTTTAAACGCCGTTAAAAGAAAAAGAAAAATCAAAATGACAATTTTCTCAATTTTTCCAAAAAAAAAAAAAAAATACAATCGCAGTTACACCCTTTTTATTTCTCCCATTCAATTTGAACTGAGGTGGAATTTCGTATGACGATGCATTTTTAAAAAAAATTCGTTATCTATTTTGCAACTTCCAGCGTTGACTGAAATTCAGTAAATCATAATCAAGATAAAACGTGAATTTAATTCTCGTCTTTACACCGGAATCCCAATTTTGCCTCGCCTTTGTGTTTCTTTTGTTTTTTTCATTTTCATTCGATCATCCGTACTATCCCCGCGAGTTTTTCACCAAATTCAATCAAAATCTTGATCATCAATTATATTATCGATCGTTCCTTAATTGACTCCTCCGACTGACAAATTGCAGAACGGTCAATCACGCAGACTTCACTCAAGCGCGAATTTCGAATACGCGTGTATAAAACGAATACTTGTGGAATTCCGAATTGTCGTTATAATCCGATAAACACGTACCTATCGATATAAATAACGTGGCCAAATCGATCGTCGGTTAATATTCGCCACCTGTCCGCCATAAATCATCGATAGAAAAAAAAAAAAAAATAAAAAAATAAAAATGAAAATAAAGAAAAAATAGTACAACAAATACGCGTGTATATACAAGCGATCGAAAGTACAACGGAAACGTTGTACAATGAATAATTTATCGCGACTATCATCGGTTGAACGAATTACAAAATGCAGCGTTAGATTTTTGATTGTGAAAACTAATGTAAAGGTAAAGTTGATACAAGTTGATAGTGGTAAAAAATGAAAATAATTAAGGACCGAGCGGTAACCGAGACTAAAAATTTCTCTCAGTGACACAGACACACACACACACACACACACGCGTAATAATAATAATATAAAATCATAATCAGAGTGTGTAAAATTAGGTGTAAAACAATGTACGGAAGCCTTGATTTTTAATCAGTTTTAATCAAACAAACAAACTCGTTGAGACTTTTTTATTTTTTTTATTTTTCTTGTTCTCCGCTCACATGCCCACCTTTGTATTTGTGCGATAAGATTATTTGAGTGATTGGCACAAGAGCGTTAACGGAAGCAATTGATGTCTCGCCGCAAACTCTCGTATGATGATTACAGCGATGATTATCGTCGATATAACGATATATGTTCCATCCATCCGTCACTCTCTCGAAATATCATGAGCTGTGACAGCGAAAGAATCGCTGCGCGATATTGTTGCAAATAATATCTAAGCTTTACTGAAATTCTATCGCGAATATTAGGCAGGTGTTTAACTTGGTAGTCTTCTCATTATTATCATTGTATCGTTTGTATTATCACCGGGAGACGATAAAAACCGATAAAAAGATTTTCTTTCACGCATATATATTAGAATTGTTATAAAAAGAAATCGAATATTTTTTTCTCAACATCACACGTAAGAAGAGGAAATAATACGTTACAATTTAAACCCTTGATATTAATATTTAGTTCTTTCTGGCGGCGATTTTCCTTTTTTCCATTTAATTAACACGAGCGAATAGTTTTAGTTATTTCTGAACTTTTGTAGCTCGGTAACGAGGCAGTGTCAATAAATATTTGTAGCAAATTCAATGCTCTGCAAAAACGCTTTCGTATAATTTTTCCGTAACTAAACTCTTTCGAAAGTTATTCGAGGTTGAAGTTAAAATCGTGTAAGAAAGTACCATGTTTTTTTCTTTCTAATGCATTTAAACCGTTATAAAATCATGTCATTCAATTAATTTTCAAGAAAAATTTTCAAGAAAAGTGTTACAAAAAACAAAAGTACATGTTACATGTATTATTAAAATTTCATTTCAATCGAACTTATTTCTGTAATAAACGAAAAATCCTGATGCGACAATCAATTAATTTCTATCTGATTTTGTATTATTTGACGTGTTAATAATAATTTATTCCGTTAATGTTTCGACAATTTCGTCTCACAGTTGACTAAAGTTCGTTTAATAACGACTGAAAAATCATAAATTAAGTAGAAAATAAAATGATCGATGATCGATTAACTCGTCTTTCTATTGTTGTGCGCAAAATATTTTATAATTATAAATATAATTTAGTAATTTTGCGTCTGAACTTCGGCCAGATGAATCACGAAGCTGTTGAAGCTGAGATGTTAAAATTTTCGGTCTGTAATTAAAGTATCAAGTTTACTTATTAACGGAGATTAATCGTTGATTGAATTTAGGCATGCAATTAACAGATTTCGCAATTATTTCAATTTCGCACGCGATATTTTACACCTGTCGTAAAATTTCTCGTACCTGTTCAAAACCCAAAATTTTGTGGTTACCTGGTTTTATAACACGTGACGGTTATCAAATCTTATTACCGGGGGTTTGATTAAATTTCCCATTACACCAAATCCCGAAACTTTATAAAGTATTTCAGGATCGTTTCGTGGGAATTTCTCGACTCGTGAAACACGTTAGTCGACGGTTTTGATCGTACCTTTTTCATTTGTTTTTTTTCTTTCACTTGGTCACGTGACGCGATAGAAATTTAAACATAGTTGAAAAATCCCAAATTTTTAAACGATAAAGCTTGGTTATTAAAAAAAATTTTTAGACTGATTGGTAAATTGTCAAATGGATTTCTTTTAACGTCAAAATCTTAACGCTTGTTTCATTTTTCTAATTATACGAATAGCTTATTTTATTTGACAATGAATTCTTCGTGTTAATTGTTCAAAAAGGATTATTAATATTAATAAGACAATGATTTTTTCAGTAAAAAATGAATTTATCGTTTACATAACTAGAAAAAATTTGAACTGCGTTCTTTTTTTCTCTTTTTTTTTTCTCTTTTTCCTATCTTCCCATTTTTATTACGAGCCGTGCGACCGAATGAAAAAAAAGTTATACAGCAATTGAAGCTCTGTGATAAATCAAACTTTAATAAACAAGTTAAATTTGTCGTTTCGAAGATTGTGAAAAATACTCGTCATTAACAATATAATAGAGATAATGTTGTTCTGTTTCTAACGATCGTTGTTTATTTTTTTCCTTGTTTTCGTTTTCTTTTTTTTCTCTTCATCCTCCTCTACATTTCGTTTGAAAAAATATTTTCACCGCAACTCGAGAGTCGGGTAGAAATACGAAAGGGAGAAAAAAAATTTTCGTCTCACAATCGGGAAATTCGACACGGAATGCCCCATGTATTCTACAAGTAGCAAATGTTTCGCACATTGTGAATCCACTTTTTTTTTGCCTCATGAAAAAAAAAAAAAAAACGATCGTTCGTTCGAATCGTTAAACTAAAATAATTATTTATCTACACTTGTTTCACTGTAAACTTTATCAAAATGTATATTAAAATATTATTATTATTATTGTTGTTGTTTTTTTTTTTTCTTGTCTTCTCGGCCATTTCGCTACGAAAAAATAAACATCACGTTATCAATAAAAATAATGTGAACATGTAAGATCCTGTTTAAAAACCTGTTTCCGTGCAATCGTTAGATCAACTATCGAATATGAATAGTACGACAGAAAAGTTTTACAACGTTGCTATTTCGATATCATTGGAATTGAATAAATGTATTCAACCGCGGAGATTTGTTACAGTTGTCCAAATTTTACATATGTTTGGCAAAATTACTTGTCGATTGGAATTTACATGTTTTTTTTTTTTTTTTCTCTCTTCTCTTCCTTCTTTCTCGTCGCTCGTGCGGGTCACAATATGAAAAATGAGGTATCAAGGAACCGACTTTGAGGTCTTATTTAGACCGATGATAGAGCGAAGTGATGTAATAAATCGAAACGAACTACTTGTTTAACGGGGGAATTTTAATTGCACTGATTGGTTTGCTCGTCACACATTTTTTCGACTCACGAACAATATTTGAATAATAACCGTTGTTTTTCTATGTGGGTAAAAGAAATTTGAACAAAAAAAAATACATATAACAATTTACCGGCAACTCTAACAAATTTAATAAATTACACAGTGGGTATAAAATTTTCTAATAAATTCATTAGGCATGTATAATAATAAGTATAATTACAAACTCGGGGACAGTACATTTTTTTATTTTTTATTCTTCTCAATTGCACAACAATCTTGCTCACAGTCTGTAAAATCGATCCTAACGGTGATAATTTTCTTACCGAACTGCATTTGTACGATCTTATCGGAATTGTTTATCACGTATGTTTATTGATATATAATTATCCACTCTTCGGAATACATATCGATGCTGTGGTAATAATTATGCAACTTTTTCATATATATATATAAACAGAGATCGAGTTCATTTTTTCTGTTTAAGTATAGGAATTCTGTAAAAATATGTTTTTATGGATTACATTGAAATTCTCGATCTTTCTTAATAGCCAATCTGGGTTTATGTAATAATTAGTATAGAGATCGTTACAGCGGGAATATCTTTACCCGGTTACAAAGATAAAGCATAAGAGAGAAGGCGATAACTGAATTATAAGAGTTATACGATAAGATATTTGAATTGAGGGGACATTCGACAAATACGTTCTCTTATTTGGACGATTTTTTTGGTGTATCGGTTCACAATTCGATCTATTTCTAATATTGTTCGTACAATCAAACATGTTCGAGGTATCGAAAATGCCAAATTTTTATGATACAGAGGATTCTTCTTTTTTTTTCTTTTGTACGATTTTTGTGGCATTGAGAAACACAAAAACCGAACGTCGCTTAAAACTAATTTTGTACAACGACAGAATGACGGAGAATTGAAAAAAGCAACAAGAAACAGCTTCCGTTAAATTGAATGTTCGAAAAATGATTTTTGTGCTTTCACTGAGAAAAATTTCATTTGTTACAGTAACTAGAAAAATTGAGTAAAACAGGTATCGGTAAAAAAAAAAACCGTTTGAATATTGTTGGGATTGCGAAAAACGAGGTACGCGTAAAAATTTTAGCGCCATTGTCGAAACTTTTTTGGTAATTGCGACGCAAAATCAATTTTTGAGGTTTACTCTACTTTTTTATTTAAACAAGGCTTTAACGTCAGTGTTTAGAATAAAAATGAAATCACTATTCTTCTGCTGTAAATTTTTATACGCGTCAAAAGTCGTGAAATGGAAAGTTAATTTCGACAAAATGAAATCCGATTCTCATAACTGATAATTTTCAGAACTTCTCGACAGCTGACTGACGATTTTCGCGCGGAATGGCTCGTGAACAAGGGATTGGAATTTCGGTGTTATTAGGTTTACGCAAATAGAATTTGGGAAATTTGCTTCGGAGCTTCCCTCGAATTCACGGCGTATTTCAAACCTCGAGCGACAGCGAGAACCTCAAAGGCGTTGTTCTTGCCTACCGAAACGTTGATTTTCCGAACTCCGTAAATATCCCTGTTGGATAGATTTTTTATTTTTTTTATTTTTTTTTTTTATTTTTATTTATTTTTTTTTTTTTTTAATAATCACTTCGCCACGTCACAACCACGTCTTCAAGTTTTTTCCACGAATTTTATTCGTTGTCAAATTTTAAAGACAAATGTTACAAACTTCAGAAACGGGAAAGAAAAGAAAAAAATACAGAACAATTGTAGCAAAATTCTAAACAATTTTAATTTATTTTTAACATAGTGTTGGAGGATTTAGTTCTTTTCTTTCTTTCTTTCTTGCTTCTTCTTCTTCTTCTTCTTCTTCTTCTTCTTCTTCTTCTCTTTTTGTTTTTTTCCTTTGACACCGACTGCTCGAAAATTGCATCGTTACGTTATTCCATCGATATTATCCTGCGTGATGATAAATTTTTTGAATCAGCAAACCAACGAAGTAGAGCCAAAACTATTGCGGGAAAGAAAAAAAAAAAACGGAAACTTGAGTCACGGTAGCTGCACAGCTGGTGTCAAATAAAGTATAAAACTAAAATGTTATAGTAAGGATTTGTTGAAACAGCTGACAAGTAATATATATACATATATATTTATCCATATACCTATTTATTCCGTCATGTCAAATACGATGAGACATGTGTTTACTTGAACGTATGAACAGCGAAAAAAAAAAATGAAGGAAATAACACCTCCGGTTACGTTCGATGAGTAATATAAAATGGTGCCGAAAGTAAGAAATAAAAAAATAAAAAATATAAAATCTCAAGTATCTACCAAGATAATTCTCTTTACCAAACGAATCGGCATTCGTATTTGAATGAATTTTAATTTATTTGTTCTTCTCTTTTTTTTTTTTTTTACTTCTCGTTCAACTTTCTCATCGTCAAATTTATGCCCAGTGATCTCGACGAGTGAGCTGAAGAAAAGAAAAGAAGAAGAGAGAAATAAAGAAATCGAAACAAGTAACGGCTAGAAAACTAATTTTCATTTTCTACCTAGAACTATATTTTGTCGATTGTGGTAAAAAATGAAAATAGTCAAGGACCGAGCGATAACCGAAACTAAAAATATCTCTCAGTCTGTGAAAATTAAGATTGTAAATTTCATAGCACGGTAATATAATGGTTCAAAAATTTCTTTGAATAAAGAATTGTTTTCGCCACAATTCAGCAGATAGATATTTATGCAATATGTCGGAATTTGAAGGAGACTTACTATTTGCAATTATTTATTTCGTTGTTTAATTTTTTTCTTTTTTTTTTTTTAAATTCAAATTCAACGTATTTAAAGGATTTCCGAGACGAGGAGCTCGTACTTTTTTGTTTTTTACTTTTTTTTTTTTTTTGTTCCAAATCTCAGTTCGTAGAAGATTAGAGAAAAAAAAAAAGTTACCCGAAGGTTTCTCTCGACAAATTGAGACAAAGCGTCTTGTTCAGCGGGACGTTGAATAATTACCGGTTATACAGATTCGCACTGTTTACTACGCGTTTACAGGAATTCGCAGATCCTCGCGATTGTAACGTAAACGAGGCGAGGCAAAAAAGTGTCGCAAAATTTTACGAAATAATTATAAAACGTTGCTTCAATCTTGCGATGCAGTGTGTTTTTTTTCTTTTTTTTTTTCTTGTTCAATTAAAAACTTTTTCCCATAGACATAAATTTTCGAGTAAATTTTACACTCGTGTGGAAATTGAATTTTCGCCTATGAGATGCAATTTCTGAAAAATCGTACACGCGACGTTTTTTTTTTTTTTTTTTTTTTTTCCCCCTTCACGCTTTATATTACATCAGTCGTAAAAATCATCTACGTTTATTACGTAGTTGTCTTGAGATAATATTACATCGAAACAGTCAAATTAGCAAAAAAAGAGAAATATATTATGGTGTGTATTTTTTATAAGGATAAAAAGTTCCCGCAGGTCAACGAACTGCAGAATATTTTTTCTTTAGACAGTAAAATGTAAAGATTACGGTACCGTGTGCTTATAAATGTTGCAGAAACGTCGTTTAAATTTGTACCAATTAAATAAGGTAATCGAGTTATCTTCGTTTGCTATATTATTGCACTGATTAAGATACGACGAATTTATTTAACGCGAGTTCCTGTTTATGGTAATTCTGGAATTAAATAACTGATTGCGAGCCGGAGAATCTTGAATTCCTGCGATTTAAAAAAAAAAAAAAAAAACATGTACCTGACATTCTCAAATACAGCGATAACGTTGATTATAATTATTATTATTTTCTTGCGGGTTAAAAGACATACGAAATTTAATTATTCATCTCGAAAATAAAATCACGACGAGGCTGCTAAATATATATTATACATGTTTTTTATCGAACTGCAAACCATAAGCTTGAAACAATTTTTGACACCATTATCTTTGCTCTTGACGATTTTCAAGATCGTTTTTTATTATAAAGGGAAAAAGTCAGGTCGATCGTTTTTGGCAGAAAATTTATATTTACGAGATTCGAAGATCTCTTTTAAAATACCGAAGTACAAAATACTGGATTAATAAGAAAATGCTTGAATATTGATGCTGCATTTAAAAATTGTTGAAAATTTATCAGATTCATTATATTTTGTACATTTCTACGACTGCTCGATTTTGTTCAGAAGAAAAGACTAGTTTCTGCGAATTCATTGAAACGTTTCTTGTTTAATGTTGAATGTTAAAGTCTAGAAATAGTATAATTGAATTGACAAATTAAAAAAAAATATAACTTGGTGTAAAGTCGAAGGATTTTGCTAGATGTCGAAGAATTTCGAAGCGATTTGGAACGAAGCATAGACATGATCTAATCCTTTTATTGCGATTCTAATATTTTCTAGTTTTGCATTTTTAATAATAACATTTGTCTCGATGATAAATTTAGTCAATTTTCATTAATCTAATTCTTCGGAAACTCCATCGAAGGCATTTTACGCTACCGCGAATCGTTATCACGTCCGATTCGACAAGTCTGGGGTAGGTTTGGGTTACGTTAAGTTAGGTTCCGTTAGCGTTTCGAGTGATTGAAAGTCTGATAATTCCGAGTTTCGGTATTTCGATATGATTCGGATGGATACTTTGCCGCATCATTCGGTGTTTCGAGAAATCTAGGCATGCGTGATTATCGAATTCGAGGTATCCTTTTATCTAAGATCCTCGGCTTGGATAAAAGGGTTCTCAATCATTTCGCCTTGACGTGGATTTGAGAATATATCGACCGTTAGATACCGAAAGAAATATCCTTCGTTCCGAAGGGTTAATCACTTTTGAAATCTGGTGAATCTACATCTTTCCGTCAATCTTGCCAAGTCTCTCGAAATTTTGTACAAATCCACTGAAACATATTGGAGTCTCTGAAATCTTCTGAAATTTCATGAAACCTCTAAAAATCCACTGAAATTCTGTGAAACATTTTGAAATCTTCTAAAACTTTTTGAAATCCTTGAAATTTTTTCGAAATCATTTACAAACTTTTGAAATCCTTAGAAATCTTCTGTATTCTGGAAATCTTGCGAAATCCTTTGAAATGTTTTGTAATTTTTGAATCTTCTGAAATTTCTTAAAAGCATTAGAAATTTTTTGACATCACTTGCAATCCCTTGACAATGAGATCCTTAGAAATCTTCTGAAATCGTCTGAAATCATTTTGTAATCTTTTGAAGTCTTTTGAAATCTTTGAAATCTGTCAAAATCTTTTGAAATAATTTGAAATCTTTAGAAATCTTCTGAAATTTTGTTGTAATCTTTTGAAATCTCTAGAAATCTCTGTAATATTTAGAAGTTTTGTCAAATCCTTGTAATCTGTCAATCGAGTGTACATTAACGCGCTTGTATTTCACCCTTTGCGAATTTTTGAAACCTTCTTACTTTTCGTTTCACATATCTTACAAGCATCATAATGCACGTGAACCCGGATCTGGATACGACACATGAATGAGCAAAAAATATCTCATGTCAAAAGTACTTTGTACCTATTTTTTATCGAGAAAAAAAATTGTGTATTCAACGCGTTGATGCAAAGTCGGTGAAAATTTGAAATTTAAATATACAAATGTGAATATGCTCCGTGTTTCTTATACGACTTCAGGCATGCGTTACAACTTGCGTAAATAATGAATAAGTCAGGAGTCCCTCCAGACGCTGTACATATTACACATCATCTCAGTTCATCTCTTCTACACAGCTGCAGCTCAGCTGTATCGAGATAAAAAGGGCGGGAAAGTTCTCTGATTGAAAACGGTTCTAAAAAAAAAAAAAAATCACTCACACTGCGGGGACAAGATTTATCTGTTATATTATAATCAGTAGAAAATTTTAGACAAACTTGTCACTGGTTACAATTAAAGTCCAAGTATTGTTGTTTACTATTTTCGTTTCAATGAGAGATATTTTTCAAAATAATGCTCACCCCTTAGTCACTAGCAAAGCCTTAGTGAAATAAAAATCTCTTACTGTCAGTATTGTGAATATATTTCGAAAAACAAATCACAAAAAAAACCAATAAAAAAAAAAATCTCGTTGAAACGAAGAAGTTGAAAAGATCACGATCGATTACATTGGATCTCGAGTAACATCACATGTATTTTTTGGTGCCTATCTTCTCAATAATCACCGATTGTGGATTTGAGGTTAAATTTTAGTTCCGATTTCCAAAAAAGTTTATTACCTACGGTCGGTAAATTATCGACAGAGTATACATTGATAGAGAATAGGTACTGATAGGAACACGATGTTCCGAACCGGCTCACGAATTTTCCGTATTAATAAGTAAAATCCACGCGATAAGCAGGGGAGGAGGGGGTTGAAAATGGACTTAATACGTATCTCGTGATTAACGGACATCCGCTTTGTACAAGGGTGCGTTAAAGGTCCGGTGCCAAGAAGATCGAAAATCGTACGTTTGTCACGAAGTTACAAGGCGAGTAAATTACACTCTTGCACGTATCACTTTGCGTAACAGTTTTCTCGGTAAGTATATGCAGAGTACTTATTGTTGATGATACTCGACGTGCAGTTTGCATCTGTATAGTCCGCCGTACGTATTGTTCAGCGACTATGTGGATGGAAAATTGCAGGGGACAGAACGGCTGCAACACAAGTGTACAAATGGAGGATGAGGAACGAGAAACGGATGCGTTAATAATTGTTCGTAATTGTTGCGTTGGTATGACAATTCGCCTTTGAAAACGAGTTCCGTACAACGAGTATAATCATTCTCTGGTTATAATATTAGACGTGATGGCAACTTTGAGGTAACGCGCAGACGACGTATCAGTCATTCTGCGATCCGGCAAACAGGCCAAGGAGTCGAGGATTTTATCCTGAGATGATACACAGAGTGGCGATAGGCCGCGAAAACCGGGAATAGTCACGAGGCTGAAGTTAGTAACGTTAATGGATCGAAACTTTGAAAGAGAAATTACTATTTTGCACCCAAGAATACCTGAGGAAGGTGAATTTTTGAAAATTTCAGTTTGCTGATGCTGTATTGATATTTTAGTAAGTTTCAAGTAATCCCAAAGTTGCGAAATAACGACTTTTTAGAAAGATGCATCGGTACATTAACGTTACCAACTTCAGCCTGATGAATAGGGAAGAGACAGGAAAAAGTCAAGGAATCATGATGGACCATAGTGAAAAATGTAATATCTTTTTTTTTTATAAATCGTTTTCAAACTTCACCTATACTTCGCAAATTTGGTTGAGCCAACTTTCGGACATGGTATATCGTTTAATTTTTAATTATTCGTGTGAAACTAAGCGATGCCATATGTTTTTTACATCCAAATTTATGTATCCATGGTGAACAACTTCGGGACAATCTTTGGTCATGAAAGATGGCTAAAATCATGGAAGGAAAAAGATCGGGAAGTCCTGAATTTTTTGACTGGAAAAGTCAGGGAATCTTATTTGAGAGAAATTTTTGCCATCCTGATACGGTATGCAAAATACACATTTACTGGACCGATTCTGCAGGGATGAATCAACGATATTTTTTAATTGAACGTCGATCGCGTTTAAACCGATCTATCTTCATACGCATCTCTGAATTTCATCTGATGATGCTGCTGCTGCAGCTAATCTGATTACTAATGATTTATGAAATAGTTTCGCATCCCTGGTGAACGTGCATTTAATTGGGACAATTTACCGCTGGGTATTTTGCGCTTCGCGAATTAAGGAATACCTATGTAGGTTATGTGTACCTATATTCCCGTAAATGGAACGTCGATGTACCGAGTAATCCCGGGGAGAGAGAGAGAAAAAAAATTCCAAGCCCAAGAACTCTTTCCACGATCTGTTGATTCCAGACGATTCGAGTGCATCAATTGGTACACGCAGCGCTGATGATAAACAAGGTCTGCAGTTTATTAGGAAATTGCTTTCGCGAATTAGGGACTGACTTGATTAAATGGGGAATGTAATTAGCGGGACCGGCTACTGGTCGGTCAATCATTCGATGATGGATGTCGGGTCTGGAAACACGTTGGACTTTATCAGGAGCCTGTGTACAAGTTCCTGTTTCTAATTCTTCTCCGTTATCCTGGAGGACTCGGGAGCAGCAGTCTCCTCAACTCGAACACAGACTTGATCGATAACCGCAGTCTGCTAAAACGGGGTCTGTTGTTGTTACGGGAATTACAAGGAACCACCACACCAAGGCCCTTTTCACGAATCATTATCATCTCCCCGGGCAACGTTGTACAAACGCGATCCGATGTCGAGGATATTGGGTAAAAAATATGAATCGTGTTGCAAAACCATTGTTCACTTTTTGCTCAACCTCCGTAACTCTGATCGGGTTTTATAACGTCATTGTTTTTTTTATCAAACCTCTTTTTTGCACAGTTTGAGATACGGAGGAACGTTTCGCCGCGTTTCAATCGTTCGTATTCTCTTCCGGTAAATGGGTTTGACATAATTTTGTCAAAAATAGCCAGGATAAGGGTTTAATTATTCGCTTATTTCGCCTCACGTCGTGATTATTAGGCTGAATCCAACCGCTGACACCAAAAGAGCGGACAAAGCAAGGTAGCCGAAAATGGTCTAATGGGTCCTGTATCCGGTATCGCTGTTTAAAAAGTCGCTGAGTCTCGCGGGTAAAAATGTAAATGGGTATAAGTTTAATCCGTACAATTACAAGTTGTTAAAAAAAAACTTTGCCGGAGACGATAAAAAGGAGAGGACAAAAAAAAAAAAAATACAAATTCGTTCCAATTAATGCCGCGTGTAAATGCCTAATTCATTGGAGCCTGTTATTACACTTTCCTACGCCAAAGTTTAACCCAAAGTTTTAAGTTTAATACAGAGTTAGCCAACTCGGATCAGCGGTTTATTTTACCCGTTCCTTTTAAACGAGAGGGAAGAAGAATATGAAAAATACGAGAGCACCAAAGAGAAGAAGTGAAGTTCGCCCTATTTTTCGGTAAAATGATCTCGTGATTCGATGATTACGTAGGCTTGCAAAAAAATATTTCATTTCAACCGCATGGGATGTTTTTTGGTGAATATTTAGTTTTTCGAGTGTGCTGAATCCAGTAACGACTTCCATTTCCCTCCATCACTTGGAGTATTTTTGCAAAATACAAGGTATTAGTGTAACAAAAAAAAGTAAGAATAATGAAAAAAACCACCGTTTCGTAACAACGAACTAAACAATTTCTTATAAAATTGAACAAACAATTTCTTCATGAAATTTACTTAATATTCCGTGTTCATTCTTTTTGCTTATGAAATCCTTTCTTCTTCCCTTTGACACCTCTCCGAATACGCTGCCGCTTATCATTTTCCGTTTCCGTTTTTGTACATTTATTCTTTAGTATCGCTTTGATACGTATTAATCGAAATTAAGAAATCACATTTGCATATGATTTTTAGAATCAAGAATAGGACATCGGATTTTGAGTTAAACGGTAGTTTCACTCCAAACGAACACTACAAACATTAATTTAAGAAAAGACCTGACTTGATGGAATTTTTAGTGTATTTTTTCCAGTTTCGGCGAGTAAAAATCTACGAGAAAGAGTATGAAAAAAAAACCCCGTGCAGTTTTTTGGTTGCAGACCCGTGTTAGTATTCTGACCAGTTCGGTCACGTTCTCTCCATTTTCGTCGGGACACTTTCATTCCAATCGTACTCCTCGTGCCGCTTGAATTGCCTTATTAATTGTCATACACTTGGCTAAATTGCAGTACCTAAATGGTGGATTATTGCGGCTATTTGTCAAACAAAATAGTCACGGCTTCGTTCTCAGCTTTGCCCACTCGCGCATTATAATGTATCGATCCTAAGACTCTTGCACCGAACAGCAGCGAAAAGTCGAGAAGTCTGGAGCGAACGTTTGGAGCAAAGCCGATAAGAATTAATGGACTACACCGTCCTAATCGAAAGTTGGTAAGAGAGAATAAAACCGTTCGAAAACTCTCGTGGAATTTTATTATCGCCGAAATTGGAGAACGTGAATCAAGTAACGTCTTGACTGGCTGATAGAAATAAATTTCAGCAAATTTTAATATCCGAAGCAAAGATATCAACAATTCAAGAACAAGTTTTACAGCCAGAACGTTGAAATGATAAGACTTTTTGCGTTTTTGTCTTTTTTTGTTTTTCAATCCGATTCCGATGTTTTGTGTTTTTCGAATTTTCTCAGAATCATTTCCAATTACGATATACGTTTAGGAATGTTGTTTTATTCGATTTCTTCGCTATTATCGAACGCGAATAAAATCGCCGAAGAGCTTCCAGACGTTTTTTTTTTTTTTTTTTATACACTTTTCATCACCTTTGGTAAAAGCTTTTCTTTTTTCTTTTCTCTTCTCCAAACTCTTTTTCCGCACCGTCCAGCACATTTGTCCTTGGCGTGAAATTTTTATCCAAGTTTTCCATTCTTCGACAGCCGGCAGAGCTTTCGACCGATAATTTTTATTTCCACACCCCCCCCCCCTACATTTTTTATCTGGAAAAAGTTATCCCTCCTCAGTTTCGATTGATTGCAAGATAACTACGAGGACAACTTTACAGGACATAGAAAAGTGTGTCGGTTTATTATTTTTTTTCTTATTGTTATTTTTTTCTCTGGAAAAGTTGACTGCTTTCATTTTTCTTGTTTTTTTTTTTTTTTTTTTTTTTTTTTTTTTTTTTTTTTTTTTTTTTTTTTTTTATTATCACTTTCATCCGCTCCATTCGCAACGATACTTTTCATCGTGCGATTTTACGATACGGTGTGTTTCGGGCATAATATTATCGCGGAATATCGGTTTGCCGGGTGATAATTTGTCGGGAATATTACATATAATCAACGCTTTAATTAATTTTCGTAAAATTGATACGTGCTCTAATACAACGTGACGTTTAGTAAGATTAAAAGTATCAGTTTTTCCGCAGTTTTTCACCCGATAAATTGATCGGACTCGACTTTACGCTTTTCGTGTGCTCCAACGGCATTCAAACGTTATAATCGCATTAGACGGATCAATAGAGCCGAATAAATACGGACAGACGTTCAAATATAACGCTGAACATCTATGCATGTTATTTACTGGCGGTTTGCGGTTTTACTTTCGCGCAGTTGTCACGTGTTATCGACGATGTGTTTCATCCTCGTAAAACACTCGGAATTTATTCACACCGCTGTCGTCGAAGTTAAAAGCCGCGTTAAAACAGAGCACTGGATATTCGAATTACCGACCGAGCGACACTTTCGACACGATTCGCATTACGAAAAAACTAAATGTCATTTTGTCAAACGTCACTTTCGCACGCAATTAAATTCGGACGTTTAGTTATTTATTTTTTATTTTATTTTTTTTTTTCTTCTTCCCTCACTTTCGCACATATATTTTTATTGCACACTATGAAAAACTGCAATTAGCAGCTTCCCGGAATTTTTTCTTCTTTCGTACAGACGATGAGACGTTTCGTTGAATACAGGCACTTCGCTTTTCCAGTCGGTAAAGTATCGCGTAATAAATTATTCATGGACGCTGCTCGCGGGAAATTGTTTAGATTTAATTATTCGCGAATTTACCGCCAACGCTTTCGACAAAGATTGGCGGGTAAAAAAAACCAACAAAAAAGAAGAAAATCCACCGTACAAGGATTGGTGAAATCGACAGCTGCTGTTTCGCAATTTATCACCTCCCCAATTTTGCCCGTCGGTCAGCGAATTTTCCTGCCAATTTTCTCTAAAGCGCAAACGAGAATTCCGAATCAGCTGAATTATGAATAAATCTTGGCAATGAATATTTTGTCACGCTTTCGCATAAGATCGCTATTCAACTATATAACGATAAATGATTTATCGTGTTCAAAAGAGCTATTCAAATCATTTGAAATGACGTTGAATGGGGAGGATTTTTTTCATCTCTTAAGCAATTGAAAGTTTATTCAATTTGGCTAACAAAAATTTTGCGTTTCTTCGAATAATTGATAAATAAGACTTGGACTTTGAATAATTACGTTTGAAATTCATCGATTGACCGATCGATCGATTCGTCGATAATGATGATTAATCGAAGGGGTGGATTAATCGCTCAACCCTTGTATTTATGTTGATTGACTAAATTTTCGGTACAGTTATCTAATCCGTTCAGCAATCGTTTGGTTTTCGGGGAGTGAAATGAGAGTGACGGATGAATCGATGGATTCCAGGGATAAATTTAGGAATAAATACCGTTCGGTTTATAGTATAGGAATTCTTTCCCAAGACGAATGCCCGTTTTATACAGGGTGTTCCATTAACAAAAAAAAGAAAAAAAAAAATGCTGAAACATATCGAAAACTAAGCATTGAATTGAAAAAAAAATTCTGAACAAAAGTTGTTGTTACATATCAAAGGGGACATCGGATGAACATCCCTGTTTTTTAACAATAGGATGTTTTGTTTAAAAAACAAAATTTGGGCCTCAATGGGTCCAGCAGAGGCCCGGGGTCCAAAACTGGGACGCTCATCCGATGTACCATTTCGTATACAACAACTTTTGTTCGAAACATTTTCCAATTTAATTCTTAATTATAGATGTATTTGAGCTTTTTTTTTCAAATGGAACACCCTGTATAATATGAAACGTAGGCAGTTACGAAGGTCAGAATTCAAGATCCGTAATTCCTTGGGTGCCGAGTTCAGAAAACTCGAGTCTATATGCCAAGGATAGAAGAAAACGAAGAAAGGAATGAGAGGAGAATAGAATAGGTGAGAAGAATAAAAGGAGAGGAGAGGAACGCCATCGATCTTACATTGTCCGCATCCCTTTTCGATCATTTTATTTCTCAAGTTATGAACGTCGAGTTCTTATCATCGACGCCACTCGGGAAATCCTTTTACATCTGGATTTTCACTCGCGAATAGCACTCTCTCTCTAAGGTACCTAAGGTACAAGGCAAAGTGATTGATATCATGCACGGTCACGCGGTAATCGAGTTTTATACTTACGTACGCACATACGTAAGGATCTATGTGCTAAAAATGTTTGCAAACTTCTCGCCGGAGATATCGCGATTTTTTGAAAACTTCTTTCGTACACTGGGAAAAATTTCATTTGTTACGGTAACTAGAAAAATTGAGTAAAACAGGTATCGTTAGAAAAAAAGTGTTCGAATATTGTTGGAATTACGAAAAACGAGGCACGCGAAAACATTTCGCGCTATTGTCGATCCTTTTTTGGTTATTGCAACGCAAAATCAGTTTGCGAGGTTTACTCTACTTTTTTAGTCAAACAAGGCTTTAACGGCAATTTATTCTTGCACGAGCGTGAAATTTTCGCAACGGTTGCAAGAAAATCTAGCAACAGCGATCGTAATGAGAAATAATAGTAACGGATACTTGGACTTTCCGGTAAAAGCTAGAAAACTAATTTTCATTTTGTTCCTAGAACTGTATTTTTCGATTTTGGTGAAATATGAAAATAGTCAAGTACTGAGCGGTGAACTAAAAATTTCCCTCGGTGAATGCAATTCGAAAATGACAATTTTCAAGGGAGCGTGATTTTTAGTCGAATTTGAAAGATTACGGGGAAGATGTACTGGTTTTATCTTTAATTTGAAATTTGAAAGTTGAAAATTGGACTGCTGGAACTGTTCAACTGCACTCTTTTCATTAAAAACAATTTTTTGTCCAGCACACTTTACTACACACGATAACTTTGAAACTGTTTTTATATTAATTCTGATGAAATTTGAAAGGTGCTGTAATGATATGCGATAGGGAAAAAGAAACACTAGCTTATTTCAATGTTGAAGAATTCTATTATTCAGGCCTTTATCCTTTCGAGATAAGCCAAATACTCGATTCGGGGTAAAAGATAATTCTGGTAATATCTTGGAATTATTTTTTACGATAGGAAAAACTCACAAATACGTACGTGATCGATGATTGTACTCGAAATTTTTGCCCAAATACACAGAAATTGATTGATGATCCATGTCGTCATTCTTCTATTAATCAAATACGCATCTCATTCAGTATCGGTTCTTGATTTCATGCCATGTTCCAATTTCTTTCCATAAAAAACGAATAGAAACTAGATTCTATATTCTTCTGTCATAGATTACCAGTTCTTAAAATAGACTGCGTATCGGTAAAAATTTCTTCACTATTCTTAGACTTGTCGGTTTGACACGTCTTTAAATTTCCGCCGCGCGTATCTGCGGCATTAAATGCCAATACTTTGACTACTTTGTGGCGTACGGCAGTCGAGTATAGAACAAAAATAATATAAATCCGTGTCGTTTTTATTTATTTATTTATTTTTTTCTCTTCTTTTGTTAATGTAAAAATCTTCGACGGGGATTATTCACATAGATTTGAACAAAGTTTTCTATTTCTAGGTAAAAATGGTTTGATATTTCGCCTAGCTTGGCCAATTCATTCACGCCTTTTACTACAGTATAAATATGTACATGTTTTACATACATCGCATGTATAAATGGAAATTAACATATCGCAGACACGGGCCGAGAAGTCTCCTTAATATATGTATAAGCTTTAGCAACACATCGTGGATGCATGGAGACGAAATATTTGTCTTGGTTATACCAACAACGTTGTTAAGTGTAAACATACTGCCGAAACTTGGGGATATACCAAGTGGATGATTATTTTGTGTAAGATAGTGATATACTCGCGGTTTATGCCTCAAGTAGTGAGCAAATATCTATTCGCTGGGGAAATATTCGAGAGATGATAATCGATTAAACTCGGAGGTCGAGGAATGTCGTAGCCGGTCATTTTAAAGATACAAGAACAAAAAACACCTCGCGATACGCTTCGTTTATTTGTCTTAATTACACGAGCATTCGCAGATATATTTTCTATAGAAGATCGGAGTCAGACGAATCGAGTCGTTTCGAAACTCCATAGACAAGACGGCTGACGTGAAGCATACAGTCGAGGATAATCTATGAGATAATGGTTGATCGACGTTGCAAGCAAGTGACCTGATTACCGGGTCTAATCTGGTTAAGGGTAAAGCAGCCGATGGACTCAATTTCGCGGCTTCATTTAGTCTGGAAAAGTTCGGGTATGCCAATAAAAGTGTTTGGCAAATATGCAAACAGAGAACAGGCATCGAGGGATTCTTTGTCTCAGTTGAATCCGTATTGAAGACAGTTTATCGACCGATAAATCGTTCGCTGGGTAAATACTTCCGTTACCTTCGGTCGGTAAATTGGCGTGGTAGATCGGCAAATAGGTAAAAATCGGCATGGCGGTCTTGCAATAATGCGAAATTACGGAGCTGAAAGTACGCGAAACTCCTGAGAGTCCGTTTAAACATGGATAAAACTAATTCCACTCTGGCTGCCAGATCAAAGCCATCAGAGGTACGAATGTCTGGCTTCGAAGCCCGAAATTCGTTGCACCGTATCAACGAAGCAGCCGGGCTTTTTCACCCTTTACTTTATATATCGCATCCTGAATCGTCGATCACGAATAGCCGATGATTTGATGATGAATGTAAAAAATGCAAAATTCATATTCTCACATATCAGACGCGTTAAGAGCAGTCCTCGAACTACAAAAGCATGCATGAATGAAGAGTGGATATACGTACGTGCGAGTATTGGAAAATGTTCTCATGACGTCAGAGCCTGGTTGTCGTCGCCATTTTATCACCACATAACCTAAGTTTTAATCTCAACGGAGGCAAATCGTGATTGTTGGGATTTCAAATCACTCTTGTCACGTAAATGATTGAAACACGTTATCATTGATATACCTGGTCTACGATCCACACGCGAAAAAACACGGCCAACGGTCAGCTGTCAGTCTGGTTGCATGAGTTTGTTTATTTTTCCACCAGATGACGCATTGAAAAGTCACAATCCCAATAAGACACCTTCGCATTTTGCCGTTAGCCCCAACCGAGATACCTTATAAGCCTATAAGCCGTTGAGTGCTCATTGTTTTTTTTTTCTTCGTTTTTGGCGGTTCCTTTCCAGTATAAGATAAGTGCTGATGATAGTAGAATGTCAGTACAGAACAGTGGAAGAACTAGAGCTATTTTGTTTGGGTATTTTTTTTATTTATTCATTTATTCTTTTTGATGAAAAATCACAAGTGCTTGACACAAATATCAAAACTCACTCGTCATGGGGTGCGGAGAATTGTTTGGGTGAGATGTAATACGAGCGTGATAGCTTGTTCGGTTGGCTCTTGATCTGCCCATTTGACCCCTACAGCTTCACGAAACGCGCGTTTAATAGGTTCGATGGCTTCAAGGATAGACTCTTCGAAACGCGGGTATATTTTCACGATAAATAATTACACGTGTTTCATCTTACGAGTTGATATTGTCTGTATATGTGATAAGGTCAGTTATTTTGGCGTTGATTTGTTATTTAAGAAGACATTAGACCTTCTTGTCTTACCGACCGTGTCAGCAAGCAGTGTTTCACACTTTATTTTACTACTGATCGCTGATATAGTTTCAAAATTTTAGAAATGTCCGGGTTTAAAATTGCCTATGTGCGGCAACAAAAAACGACTTCGAAAAATCGTAAGCAATTATGAATACTAAACTTGACGTTTCAGCAGTACTGCCAACCACTGTAACCTTAGTAAGAAGCTGGTTTCGATATTTATATTTTGTATCAACTATCCCAAATTTATCTCGTCATCACTTAAGCACAATTGGCATCTCTATAATAACTTCCCGAAGTTAATAATAAAACGATTGCAACATTCAGGACCGTGAAACGAAATGTGAATAACGAATCGCTCATTCGATCGGTGAAGCAGGGAGGTCGTCCTACGACTTATTAATCACACTTGACTAGTCGAGTTCGAAATTCTCGGGACGTTTTACCATGTGTAACTCATAGTCAAATACTTCAGTCCGCCCGTTCAGACGAGGCTCGAGTAATTGTCATTCAAACTACTTTAGTCAGTGTCAGTCGAAGTGCAGGTTGTGCTTTAGATCGCGGTCCAAGTGTCTATTCCTCGACGTTTCCTCCGATAGGTTAGAGGTGCGTCGACGTTACACAATTCAAAAGTTCGACAGTGGGCAACTTCAGAGGGAGACCCATTATTCCGGTAAGCTCTTGTAGATTGGTCGACACGGACTACGGCGTTGGTTTAACGATATTAGAGAATTCCGGTTTGACGCCGAGGATCATTGGAGAGCCTTGCAGGGTTATTAAGTTAGCAAAATTTGCTTGGGAAAACATTACCGGGGAATATATTCTCCTCGAAAGTTCTATACGTTGGATGGGCTTGCGGATTGTCAGTTGAAAATTCGATTTAACAACCAACGATTATACCAATAGCAGAAACTACTGCTCTGTAAATTTCCTTCAAGAGACTCTGAATGACCTACGATTCATTCGCTCCGACGTTGCAAGCGTCGAAAGTGCCTCTTTGTAATTCAGTACAAAGTCTCTTTGTCTAACAGTTGTATTCTCTCTTGTACGAAATTGTCCGAGCATCCGAGAATTTCTCACTTCCGAACTAACCTTAACCTTAGTTGGCTGAAAGGGAAGCCCGAGTAGCCCATCATTAAGAATTTGCTTTGACTGTAGAAAACGATGAATGGAGAGTAGCTTTTGTATCCCTGTACTTTTGCCATTTGAATCGATACTGGTGGAATTCAATCGCTCAAACTATTCACACTCTCTGATGTATCAGTGTTTTGAACATCGTCAAAAGCATTACTTGCAACAAAAAATCATCCCCACAGTATTGAAATATCAAATGTGCTTTCCGCGCTATCGAAATGAAAGCTCCCGGTAGAATGTTATGTACGTTTTGGAATTAAAAGGACGTATCGATGTTCAGGGATGAAAGTATGATTATGCGTGGCGACGATGTCCTTGCAAAGGTTCAGAGACATCCAATAATGCTGAACTATAATTTGCGGAGTGGAATGCCAATGGAGGGTTGATCGCGTCCTGAATCACCAAGGTATCGTCGATGGCCTCAGGAAAACGAGAGTGCAACTTGGAAAAATTACCATCCGTGGGTAAAACTCAGGAAAACCGGAGTGTAACTTGGGAAAATTATCATCCGTGGGTAAAACTCAGGAAGACCGGAGTGAAACTTGGGAAAATTACCATCTGTAGGTAAAACCGAGAAAAAAAGTTTTTCTGAAAACATGAAAAGAGTGACAGTAATTTCCCTTCTGTGAAAAGTGTGGATTAAATGTGTCGGGCAAAATTGTGAGATTAAAAAGGTGTCTTATCATAGAATTTATATGAATATTTCGCGTTATGAATCCCTTCATTTCACCAATTTCACCCTCGAACCGCTGCGTACCTTTGTTCGTTTCAATCATAATTCTAGCAGTCGATTTTTTGCCGCCTGTCGCGACATTTTCTTCGTTCTGATTAGAAGTTCAATATCACTGGAGGATGATGAAAAACTGATCGCAAAGGTTGCCCACAAAGGGCAAATCTGACAGGGTGCACCGTCGTTTTAATCGTGGAAACGGGTATATATAATGTTACAAATGAGGCCGAGGGGTGAAGTAAGATCGAGATTAATGAAATTTCAGCACGATTGAAAACTCTTGGAGGGATTTAGACCTAAGAAGAGAAAAGAAATGAAAAAAAAAAATTAATTTATACCTATTCACACGTAATCACTATTATTACCAGCATTGAAGATGTCTCAAGAACGGATATTTAATTTTCTTGCATAAGCGGCAAAATTTCTTTTCCATATACACTGTACACGTAACGGCGAGCGTTCTAGTTATATCGTTCCTTTAGTACCATTTGAAAATTTCATTTCACTTTACAAGGAATATTAATTCGCAGCCTTTGTTTCTGTACGCACCAGGTTGAATATTTCAATGGACAATCCTACACCAGAATCAAATATACCATGTGAAGTGTACCTTGTATCATTTGTCTTGCTTACCTTTATGAAATTCCTAATTTAGCATATCAATATTCGAGTCAGGTGGAACACCTTGTTTCACGGATTTTTGTACTTTGTTCCCTACGTACGCTGTAAAAAAAAAATTGCCTCGAAATTAGCCCATGTGGACCGTTATAGAACAATTTTTGTGGTTGATTCGATAATTCGGCGTCAGGTATGATATTAGACGGACATCAGCAAGTGTTTGATTAACATCAGTTTAGATGGTATTACAGTGACATGAGATGTTATTAGATTGACATTGAATTAGACAATACAAGATTGACATCGGATTTTATTGAATTGACATCAAATTAGAAAACACAAGATTTACATCGGATGGTATCAGATTGACATCGGTTAGATGGTATGAAACTGACATCAGTTTAGATTTCATTTGATTGACGTCGGGTTGGATAGCATTAGATTGACATCAGATTAGAAAATACAAGATTGACATTGAAAAACATTATATTGATATAAGACAGTGCTGGATTAAAATAAGATATTAGTGTTGGATTGGCTAGTGAATTTCACATCGAAATTTTCCTTACATCGTTGTATCATCCGAAAAATTATCGCCGCTCTCAAATTCGCCTTAGCGGTAAGCTTCGTGCAAAAATGTGCTGACGACACACAGTGCGCATTATGTAAATGAAATTTTGTCAAAGTGGGTCAACTTCAGGTCGAACTGTAATCGAAACTCCGAAATGAAAGAATTCTAAACTGTTTATATACGGCAGAACTTTTCCGTTCAGATGACCATTCTCAAAGTAGCAGCTGCTGCTGCTTCTGTGCTTGTTGCTTTCTTACAGAATCGGAAAATTCACCGTACCGTAGTGATTTAAAAGCATTCAACGATAGATACATTATTAAATAAATGTCGATACAATCTAAAGCGCTCCAGATTCGCTTACACATTTCTGATCAGTTTCATTCAGTTCATTTCACTTCAGATCCTTTCCTTTCTTGTATTTTGATTTGTTTGTTCTTTTCTGTGTGTTGGTTCTTTTAGACATGGATTAAGATTTTCCCGTTTGTGTAGCATTTGGATTCAATCTTGTTGGATGGGTGAATGGTAACGAAGATACAACCACGGTGTTTCACGCATCGCATCAACAATGTTACACGTGTTATACAATCATTGGACTACGATGATTAGGGTATGAAAGAACGGCTGAACTAAGACCTTTTAACACTTGCAGTTATAAATAAGTTTTACAAGCAGTTTATGACTGTAGTGTGAAACCACGCTGATCAGACGCTGTGATACATATCGAAGGTAGACGGAGCGTGAATGTGCCTGTCGATATCAGAACTAACCGCGTTGATTGATCGAGCCGGATAACAAATCATGAACCATTTGATCAATTAGTTACGTTGATCCGACGTTTCATGAAACAGCACTTCTGAAGTTAACCTTACCGATAGGAAAACTGTGATGATTAAGGCTTTCTTCGTTTCGGTTAAGGTACCTACACGTATATACGTATGACAGTACCGTCAGTCCAGAGATGAGGAGCTTTGCAAAGTGGAGACTCAATATGTTTTCCATTCGAAATAGAAACGATCGTCCGTTTGGCGTCATTGAGACGCGAGAAAAACACACCCGGCTTCAACCCGGCGCAACGTAAATATTGTTACAGCTGGTGCCGGCCGCAAGTGCCGATGTACGTTACACACCCACACCAAAAAATGCATGCTCACTTACGTACAGACGGTCCTTGTGTGCTCAAGGCATTAGGACGACAACAGTGTCAAGCTTATGCCCAACGATCGCTTAAACGCCTGAAGACTCTAACTCGATGATTGTACACGGTTTATATAAATTGAAAATATGCTCGATCGAGAGAGTTGAATTAGCCACCGTTCAAATTTGGCGATACTTCGAGGCTCTTTGTTCGGCAAACAAATTAAATACATTGTGTATACTTTAGGGTGAAAATGTGTGTATGGTACAGAGGTGACGATGAAAACAGCGAGTGGTAGAGTAACATGATTCCGGAATGATGATGACAATTGGACATTTTTATACAAGGATCTTAATATTGACATGGATAGATAATGTGAATTTCTAATCTTTGTTGCGAGATTTGTAAATCCCTCGAACCGTAGACTGGAGATGATTTTGCACTCCGTCTTTACCGACAGAGCAAAAAAAAAACACTCTCGTATCATTTTTAAACCCTACGCAACACCGATGTGAAAATATCGTTGTCAGTGCAATTCTATATCCAATGGCGGACAAAAATATCAAAATACTCGTTTCTTGTGCGAAAATAAGACCAGGTAATTTAATCCTGCAATCAGTGGTAATTCCATTACAGGAATAAAATTTCTGCCCACCTTTTCACACCAAAAAAAAAAGTTTTAAGACATCTTTGGTTGGCTTCTGCATGTAGAATCGCGCTGACTACGGTATTTTCGTATCAGTGCTTCGTAGGCTTTGGTAATAGTAAAAACAAGTGCCATGTTTTACTCAGTCGGTAAATGCTAACTACCGCGTCCCCTTAATTAGGATCGGGAGTTTTATGCAGGCTTGGTAAATCTCGTGGAGAAGGAACAGAAGCGACCCTTTAACCTCGGATGAAGGAAACGCGCTGGTACTCGGGGCGAATCAATATTTCAGAGAACATTCCCTCCGTTCTCGTTGTTGAAATTATACACCCAACAGGTGCACGGCAATAATAAGAATTCATCGGGGCTTTACACGCGTTGGCGTATAAATGCGCTTTTCACTCGCCGTTTTGCGGATTTTCCTAAAGTTTATACCTACCAGTCGCTTCGGGGTAAATAAATACCGGGTCTTTTTTACTTTTTCAATCGATAATATGTACGATGCTTGATCAATATTCAGGCTACACTCAACCTCCGGCCGTGAGTAGGTTGTAAAAAGTTGAAACGTGAAACGGAAATATCAGGAAAAGATTCAGATTTTATAATATAGTCGTATACTTTTGATTATTTTTTTGCACGAACAAAAAAAAAAAAAAAAAAAGAAGAAATTGCGTAGTTTTATCCTTATCGTAACGCATCGAAGTTTGAAAAATTGTCCACAATTTTGTTCAATCTTACTAATTTTACTCGATATAACGTTTTTCAATACTTTTCGCAACTTCAAAACTACTTCCCACGATTTTCCTAAAATTTGGCACACATTTTATTCTCATACTTATTGCGAGGTTGAAGTTAGTTACATTATCGTAACGATGCATGTTCAGGAAATATTATTTTTTTTCCGCAACTCAACGATATTCCAAAATTTTGACATCCTCATATTTTGACGACGCAACTTTTTTCCAAGTCGTTATAACGTTGCAAAGTAATTAATTTTTCCAAAACGTTCAGTCACGAACTGATAGACGACGCGAATATTATATTTTTAAAAAAACTTGCCAAAATTCGACAAAATTCAACACTTTCAGTTTTCAATTAGCTGATCATCGGTATCGTGTTATTTCAGACAGTTGCCGTGTTTCGACGAGACAACAGCAGGGAACGGATGTTTTCCAATCAGTGAAAATACCTGTTGACGCGAATCGCAGATGTGTTAAATTGTGCGAATTTTTGTTCGAATTTTATACCGTTGGAATCTCGTGTGTTTCAACGAATTAACGCATAATTATTATCAGATACGTGTTAATACGATGACGAATCTTTTTTTTTTTTTTTTTCAGACACTATCATTACTGGAAGTGCTTTGAGAAAGGTAATGCCGGCAAAGACTAGACGTGACGATTACGACATATATATACGTCGTTATAATTTTTTGAATCAATAACGGGCTGTTTCGGTTGGTAATTGTTTATCAAACGTTTCATCTCTTCGACCGTGAATGAATAGTTATCCGAAGCTATGACGTAGAAGTTACCGAGACTTTACTTTACGATGACTCCGTCTCGTCGAGAAGAATATTTTCTAAAAATTGATTGAAACATATGCTTGTATTTCTTCAATTGAGAAGTTCAGCGTTTCTGTATTTTTTAATCGTTTAATCAGTCGAACGGTGCAACGGTGGAAAATTAAATTTATACGATACAATAAATTAATTAGATACATCATCTGAAATTGGGATTAATTATATTGACAACGAGTTAGCGGAGTTGGATCAATTTCCTGTCAGACTCAGTTATCGTATGCTGTCTACGCTTATTATAAATCCAAAACAATGCCGCGTGCGAAATTGCTGTGGAAGTGTTACATCCACGTAGAAATTTGTTTCGTGGTCCACGTCCCGGTGAATTGACTCGCATATTGCGCACGTTCATCCATAATTTGATATTCCCTTACCGAAGCCCGCTCGTAATGCATCGCTATTCGCTATTCGCGGTGCATCGAGGTGCATCCGCGTGCAGACTACATGTTACATGTAGCCATAGAGAAAGAGAGAGAGAAAGAGAGAGAGAGAGAGAGAGAGAGAGAGAGAGAGAGAGAGAGAGAGATCCG